>NC_068299.1:8784117-8978845 GCF_025860055.1 Xyrauchen texanus | reverse complement strand
CTTTAAAAGCAAAAGCTCTATTGTAGAATGATTAATTTGTTTTTGTGGAACAAAGGAATAACATCTTCTTTTCATCAAAGACAGAAAGGATTTTAACTGCACTCCCAAGAAATGATTAAGACTGCTGACAGCATTTCAGTCCTCTGTCAGTAATTCAAAATGTGCTTATATTTTTGCCATTCTCTGGATGATCATAATGTACAACTAAATAGCAGCTATTACAGTATGAGACAAGGGCACAGATATGGATCTCACCACTGCCCCCAGCCTGGAGCCAGCAGTTAGCTGAATGAATTAGGCCTAGGCTAAGACTGTCAGGACAAAAGATTTATAACAAGCACATATTCTCTTTGTCTGCCCTGACTTGACAATATCTTAATAAGCAGGATAGAAATACATGGGCTCTGTTCCAATACCTAGTGAGCTACCCTGCTGTCTATTCCCTACATAGGAAGCTTAGGCAGCATCCTTACAGAGATGGACCCTCATAAGTGACTCAGTTAGAATTCTCTAATTAGATAACTCTATACACCACTCAAATAGTGCTCTGCATCGAAAATTTGATTTCACAAAAAAATACACAACATTTATTTCAGTTTAGGCTGACGTCATGAGGTTACATGATGCTAAGCTAGTGGTGTGATTTGCAGACTTGCTCTCACTCTTAGTTTAGTCTATTTTTTAAAGGCTTTTTTATTGACTTACGATGCAAAATTGCAAGTGCTCTAATCTCTATGCGCAACACATATTTTTTTAGTCTTTTAACTAAAATTATGTCTTTTTGTACTGTCCCTATACTAACAAACTTGTACAAGTGTTACTCAAAAAAATGGAACCCACAAAACAAATATTGGGTAAAACTGTTTTTATTGACTCTGATTTTAATGTTGAATGAAGTAGAAATATATTTATAATCCATATTTGTTTATCACTTTGTCCACCATCTTGGGTTTATTTTGTCACTGTTACCTTCTCTGTGTATGCATTATAAATATGTTGGTTATGTAGCATACCTTTTGGACCAGGCTTTGCATCAGAAGCACGCCTATGCCTTAAAATGTCAGAAATTTCTATCAAAAAATGTCAGAAAAAATCTTATTTTTATATATATATATATATATATATATATATATACATTATCTGTAGTCAGTTATTTTCAATGAATGTTCAAAACAATTCACAAATTTGGTTAAATGATTCATTTGCAATGTAGATTTTCATTAGCAGCTTTGCAAAAATCTGTATCCAGAAATCACAAATGCCTGGAAAATTCATGGAAAAGTTTTTTTTAACAGAGCAAAAGAACCTTGAGATGACAAAGAACAGGCTCTGAAGGTATAACTGATGGATGTTCAAAACAAACAAACTCTATAATGATGGAGCTTTTTAGCTAAAATGTGGCAAAAGTACACACAGTTCAGACATACATTCCAATTATTAGACCTGCAAGAATGTACTAAGTATATTCTGCAAGTGTGTGTGTGTTGAGAGCTTAGACTTTTGTTGTTACTTTAAGAGAAACAGCGGGGGAAATGCAGACGCAGAGTCTTCTGTTATACCATTAGCAGAACCTACGGTGACTTATCGGACTCCAAGATTATTAAATGAAGCTCAGTCAAACTTTGTCTTATCTCTCGCTGTTAGAAAAGGTGCCATTTAATCCAATGGTACTTTATCAAGTATCTGAGTGCCAGTGTGTACCAGCTGTCAGTGGAAATGAAAGGGCAGATTTATATAAACCAGATTTTTTATTCGCTTTGAGGCCCTCAACTTTAAACTCAGTTAAAAGTCTGGAATGTTGAAAGAGACAGTTGAAAGAAAAACTTTTCAGGTGCTGCAACCCTCAGGTATCTCAGTGGAGTTCAGATCATATAGGTGAATACGTTGAAGAAGATTGGTTTGGGGCGACGGGGGCACTTAAATGTAGCCTTTTTCTCAAGTGAGAATATTCAAGTAGACTATTCAAGACTAGCAAAACTAGCTAACTTATGATCTTTGTGGAAGACTTCGCCTCTAATAAAAAGTGTTGTGCTAAAGAAGAGCAATGTGTGACATTAGCCAAAAGTATATTGTTTTGGAGGCTAAGCAAGTTATTAAATTTTGATAACAGATTACAAAGACAAACAGTTTTTTTATTATTTTACGTGCATTGATAAATAAATCATGCATAATAGCATGAGAAATGTGCATTTAAGAAAATAAACAGGGTCCGTTTTCATTTCATGTTACTCTTATAAGGAGTGATGGTAAGTTGTTCTGAAAGGATATATATATATATATATATATATATATGTATGTATGTATATTAGGGCTGTCAATCGATTACATTTTTTAATCAAATTAATTACATGATGTCCCGATTAATTAAACGCGATTAATCGCATATAAAAATATTTGCTGAGAAAGCCCCTCATATAACAATAATTCAATATATAAAGATTATACATATTTATTTAAATATATAATTATACATAGTTATCTTTAAATATTTAATATATATATATATATATATATATATATATATATATATAAAATAAAAAATATTCAGATAATTAAAATGCATTACATTCTTGTAGCAGAAGAGTTAATCATTGATAAGACAATACAAAAAGTGGCTTTAGAATACAATGTATTGTTTACTACCATATTATTGAAAATAAACCAATCATTGGCAACAGTTCACAGCAATCCATTACACAAGTGAATTTGTCAATCAGCTGGAGATTTATTATGAGGGCTTGTTTAAGAGCCCGTCAATTTACACCTGCATTAGACATGCTTGTGTCACGTCTCGGGTGCATCGCATCATAAATATAAAATGTTTAGGTCACTGTGTCAAGTTAAATATAGTTTAATACTCAATCTTTAAACACATCTTGAGATCCCTTAGTTCGCTTTTGCGCTCCTTCAAGTGTTTTGAACACAAGAATGTAACGTATGTTTGCGTTCTTCTTCCTATTGAAGTGTTTTCTTCACTGTATAAACTGCATTGTTCATACAGCTGAAATTTCACTTACTGCCCTCTGGAGTAAACAGGTGGTACTACAAGCTTACATTTCTCTTACATTTCTCTTCCTTATTATTGTGCGATTAATTGCGTTCGCAAATTAATCGCACTGAATTAACGCGTTAAATCGACAGCCCTAATATATATATATATATATATATATATATATATATATATATATATATATATATATGTGTATAATTTATTTATTTGCACAAAACATCAAAATATATAATGTTTGCAAATATTTCCAATCTTTTCTTTGAAGATATGTCTAAATGTTGTGTCTATAATTATGCACTACTCTTTTTGATCAGTCTCTGACTTGTTTATCTTCTCATGTACTAAGATGTGAGGACAGCCTGTGGCACCTTTCCAAATGCAGACATCATGGATTTTGATTGGAAAGAACTGATCCAAATAATGTTTGGACATGATAAAAAATAATTCATAATTTTAAATGAAATTCTCTAAACTATGACACAAGTAAAACTCTATCCAGGAAATCGTTGAGAAAACAGACTTTTCTTGAAAAGAAAACATTCATTATTTGTTGTGTCCTATGAAGCTGAGATTGGTGCTGTCATACTTGATAAATGATTTGCTAGTGTAGCATTTGTGCTTTTATTTTACATAACTTGTTGAATAATGGAAGGCGTATCTTGGAAACCCGCAGCTTTTGTCATAAATATTAATTTAGGAAAGGCATTTATGTCAAAACAGCAACAACCTTGCACACCAGCTAAAGAGTGTTGTTCGTTAATTGGCGAGGCGGAAAGTATTTCCAGTGATAATCTTGACAGATTGTGAATAAATAGCTCTTAAACTGGAATACTGTGCTACAATTCAAGGTGTTTTGTAACGAAGGCAACATCCCTGATTAATCCAGACTGAGAAATTATGGGGAATAGGACCTTTGGAAGCATATTCTTATTTTTTGTTGCTTAATTAATCTGTTTAATTTTTCTGGATATCAGTACATCAACTTGTGATGCAGCATAGTGCTAGCAGTGATGAAAATACCACCTAAAGAAACAGATGAATGTAAAGAGCATGTAGTTGTTTTGGACAGCTTCTTCAAGTCATTTTAATTTCGCCATTTTTGGTTAATAAGGGCCCTTTGATGTTTACCATTTGTAGGTGAGAGGTAAGAAAGACCACAGACTGATTGAATTAAAAAAATAAATAAATAAATAAATAAAATTAAATAAAAGGCTGTTGTAAAATAATAAAGTACAGAATTTTGCAAAGTTTCTGCTAAAACAAGTATATAAATTGCCCAATGTAACAATATCCCTGTATTCAAGATACAATCTCTGAATAATTGTTGTAATATTTCATATTTTCATATTTTCATATTTCACCTTAAATTTTAAGGTAAATGCATCTAAGTGTAACGGGAGACAGCTGATAGGTAGCCTTTAGCCTCCTTGTTAGAACACCCGCCTCCCACGCCGGAGACCTAAGTTCGAGTCCTGTACGGAGCGGGTAGAACAAGAGTAAGAAAAGTAACAAAATGACTTTGCAATGTAGAGATTCATTGGAGTGGGGCTGAGGGAATAGAGTAAGTTTGACACTTTCTGAAGGCTAATATGAACTCTAAACTTCATTCAACTCGAATAGAATAGAATTCAATAGAATTATCAGATGTCAATGGCACTTGGTAGAATCTCATTGGCAGCAGACCCTGCAATTACATAATTTCCTTTATATATTTATTTTAAGATGAATCAGATTGTGCTATGTTATTATATTTATTCATAGCGTTTTTAATCACATCTTCAAAAAGAATAATGAGACTCCCTCTAAGAATCATCGGCAATGAATGGATTGTGTTTTGATAAGATAGCGTGACGGATGACTCATTGATCAAATTATCTCTCTCTTAAAGACGAGGATTTTAATTTTTTTGACACGTCAGCCACTTTGATGATCTGTGGAGATAGCTTGTAATATAAGCATGCTCTGATTTGTTTTATCTATAACTTTTGCCTTGAGGTAAAATGAGTCAGTCTTTTTTGATTTCATGTTTGAACAGCTGAATGATAAATAATTAATGACAGCTTAATGGGCAAACTGACCTACTGCACTGGCGATTTATGACATTGGCGTCTGCAGATGTTTTCACGGGTGGTATGTTATCCAATATCATAGTTGAGCTTTAGGAGGAATGTAGTACTTCTACAGATATCTTCTGACAACCTGGTTCTTGCTCGTCATGTGTGGGATATGACAGACTGACATAAACACTTTTTCTTTAAACTGAATACTAAGAGAGCTGTGATAAAGTTACACCCTTGGCAATGTGTAAGTTGACAAATGTGTACTGATTGCTTTCTAAAACTGAGTAAACATATGTATCTAATTTGTGCTAAAGGGCTAGTTCTCCCAACAACAAAAAAATCCTGTCCTAATTTAGCCTCCCACATGTTATTTTAAACAAAGATTGCTTTCTTTATTTAGTGTAACATAAAAAGAGAAGTTACAGAAGGAAGACAGCTCTCATTCTCAGTCATCTGTTCATTTTCATTGTATGCATGGAAAATAGATGCATTGAATTTGAATGGTCACTGAAGCTAACATTCTGCCTTTTCTCCATTTGTGTTTTACAGAAGAAAGTTATTTGGGTTTAAAATCAACATGAAAGTGAATAAATGATGACAGAATTTTCAATGTGTTCAGAATTGTGATGTGTGTATTTGGTTGATTATTTTCCTGTCTAATAGAAACTCCTATAGTAAATTAGTTATACTGAAGTGCAAGGATTGCTGATTGTGGTTGCTCCATTATTCATTTGTGAGTTCCTTTCAATTAATTAATGTATTAGGTTATTAGTAGACAGGCATTTGATCGACATAATGGGCACAGAGTCCTAGTGTGTTTGAACATGTAGTTTCAGAAATTAAAACATGTTTTGAATTAATAAAACTCATTAGCCACTGGTTGTTTATTGTGATTTAACATTGCACATAATTTGCTGCATATTATATATTTATTTTAGTATTTGATTTAACGTCAAATAGTGCCTCAGAAAGCTTATTGAAGTGAGCTAGTGTAACACCAGAGAGATGTTGTATATTCATGTAAATTAACTATACACTTATAGATAATGTCCTGAACTCTCTCCCTGGTCTCACACTCCCATATTTGAATACCTGTCATTCAGTGATTTTCAACCCCAAAGCACACACCAGCATTAACTTTTCAACACACACACACACATACACACACACACACACACACACACACACACACACACATGCGCGCGCACACACACGCACACACACACACGTGCCTTCCTTTACGTCAGCCATGTTGTACTTTACTGTTCTCCTGAACTTCCTCTGTTGCCATGGATACAGACACAGTGGGCTCAATATCTCCCGGCAATTTGTCTTTGTAAAGGGCAGTGTGCACTCAGGATTTCAGCTGAGGCTGTGTGCCACCCCCTCCACTTCCTCTGCTGCCCAGCTCTTCAGGCAAACCCACATGCATACAGATATAGCACATTTGGTACTTAAAGATACAAGTCCAATATTCCCACTCAGGTTAGGAGCTTTGCTGTTTCTATGAATGCTTACGTGCCTTTAAATTCCCTTCAAATTCATCTGTGTGATGCTATCTATATAGCCTACCACATTTTGATGTAGAGAAAGTATGGGCATATATTAACTTTTTTATTCTCTTTCTAGCATGAATAGGTCACGCGTTTTGATTTCCAGGGATCACGCAAACTATATAAATTGATAAAATGTATATTTTGAATGCACTGTATGTTGCGTAATGAATACATGTAATGTAAATAGGTCCCTCTGTTGTAGTGTTTAGCAAATACCAACCCCCCCCAAGAATGAAACCTTAAACATTAACACAACCTTCGCTGTTTCTGTATTTAGACTGTCAGTTGTTACACAAATGAAGCCTCAGCACTAAATTTACAGTAATTTGATTATGTTCCATGGCATTAATGTTTTTATCAGTCGTTAGCTTTGGACCATATGGCCGTATGGTCCTGCAGTGACACACATTTGCCATGAGCCACATCACTTTCTGTTTGTTTTGCTGAGCAGCTAGCATTAGCCTTTAGCATTAGCATGAAATAGAATGCAACAAAGAAATGTAAAATAAAACATTTTGCTATATGCAGCAAACATATACAGTATACAGTGCATATCTGTGATACTGAGATTAGCTCCAATGTGTTGAAGTATCTTGAAGCAATAGAGAACAAATATACAGAATGCTAAGTAAAGATAAGTGTTACATTTTTATAGCAAAGTCTTAGATATGCCGTAGTCATGGCCTAGTGATTAGCACACACATACAGTATCTTCTGAACTATTGTCATATTACTGTTGTGCTTATGCTGTCAAATTAAGTTCAAGTCCAACTTATAACATTGTCTGATCCTGTTTTTCCTTCTCCCCATAATTTCCTCGACTTTCTTCACTGTACTGTTCAAATCAAATCAGAAGTTTCTAACATCTCTAATGAACCCTTTTCACAGATTGTGATGATGCATTTCTGCCATATTAACAGCAAACCTTTTTTATATATTTCTGTAATTATTTAGTGTACATTTCTAACATTTATTTTATATTACCCTTGCATTTAAAAAACAAAAAATGGGGGTTGCAATGGGGTTTCAAATACAGCTGCTGAGGGAGTGACAGTAGTTGGTACATTTCTCTCTTGACTGCTGTATTCCATGACAGCTGTTTTTTTATAGTTTGGAAATTCATGGAAACATAATAGTGAAATATTACTATATTTCACTATTTTTGTTGTGCAAATATATTATTTGCTGTGGTCTCCCATTCAAAGCTATAGAAGCTTACACCGCAATAGTTTATATTATAGGAGGACTGGTGGTAGCGTAGTGGGCTAAAGCACATAACTGGAAATCATAAGGTTGCTGGTTCAATCCCCAGAGCCACCACCATTGTGTCCTTGAGCAAGGCACTTAACTCCAGGTTGCTACAAGGGGATTTTCCCTGTAATAAGTGTCTTTAAGTCACTTTGGATGAAAGTGTCTGCCAAATGCATAAATGTAAATGTAAATGTTTACTTCCATGTTCCATACCAGAAATATGAAAAGGTTATATTGTATGGATTCTGAAAAATGTCCCTCTCAATCAAAACATTGACTTATCACAGCTTTAATATGCTGATGCACATAATGAAGAGACATGGTGTTAGAGTTGGCTCTCTTCAAGCTTTTCACCTAAACAATATCTGAGGCAGTGACAGTAAGAAAAGTCCATAGGAAGGGGATGTGAGAGGAGTGTTTCCAAAATGGGCCATTGTGTCCTCGTATGGAAGTTATGGAATGGTCCATGCAGGATTGGTCCAGAGTTACGAGACCTGGAGGTCGCTTAGCTAAGAAGCACCTTGGCTGTGAACAACAATCTGATTCTCAAGGACATTGTGTCCATGGAAACTGGTTTACTGAGGAAGAGACACAATGCTGGTTTTATGGCAACAAGGAGAGTTTGTTAGCATCAGGTGTGCCTCATCACATGCTGCTAGCTGTGATCCATTTCCATGGCATTCGTCTTGGCCACACCAGGTGAACTGGCAACAGACAGAAGCAGAGTCTTCATTATGTTTCTTCCAGCTTGTCTCTGGCTCCTGTAACTGAACATCATGCCGGTCATGCCTTTAGCACCAGCCTTGGAAGTCGAGCCAGTTGATGCTCCCGACTCTCTTTCCATGCCGTGAGTGCCCAGTTTCTCGCTGTGAACTTGTTAGTGGTGCACGGTCACTGGATAGTGGGTGGATTCCTCTCCAGGCTTAGGTGAAATTCACCACACTTAACATGTTTTACATTCTTTTTGGTCCTGGAACATCATTCCTATCAACCAATCAGATGCTGAAAAGACCAACTTAGAGCAGCAAGCTGGTTTGGTGCAGTAAAAATGTTGGTCAATCAGCTTGGTCTTTCTGATTAAGCTTATTGACCAAGGGAAGCTTGCTGGTCAAACTAGTTAATACGCTTGATAGGGACATCAACATAACAGAATCCCATCCAAACAAAACAAAAGCTATGACCAGCAATGGTCTTCTCAACATGGATTTTGGGATAGGTTAAAGATTAGGGTTAGGCTTAGGGCTAAATTCTGATCAACATGTCAGGGCCCTCTGATCACAGGTGTACGTTTAGGGTCAGGGGTAGAGGTAAGGTTTGAGTTAAGACTAAAATTAATTGATAACAAAGGATGTTCATCCAAGAACATGTCATACTTGGGTAAATCGTGTAAATCAGAGGTCATCCTCTCTTCCCTTTCTTATTGTCCCAACTGTTTTGTTTTCAACTCATCCTGTCCATATTTTTGCAAAGAGACAGATGCAGAGAAGTTACCATTCAAATGCCACAAAAAGGAAAGGGGGCTTGTTGTGGGAGGTCCAAATTTATGTGCAAGGTGTTTTGGTCCATCACATGATAATTACCTCTAAAATTATTGTCATGCCGAACAAATCCAGTTTGGAAGATGCTCATTCGGTGAGAAGGATAATTATTTTGTGATTTCTGTGCAGAAGGTCTATGATACTCCTTGTTTGCTTGCTACTGGTGACAAAGTGTGGAGAATACCCAAAGCATGTATGTTTTAACCTCAGTGAGTTTTTCAGATTTGGAATGAGATGCAGGGGTGATCGTCTAAGTGGCAGACGAGTGATGAGTCTGGAGCAAAACATGTTCTCTGTCTGACACGATGTTGTTTTTCAGCCTGAATTAAAGCAATACAGCCTTGGTTTTCTCTTCTCTCATATGGCCTTGCTTTTCATCAAATCAATGGATGTAGATACAATGATGGTTCCATTTTTGAACCTCATTGTAATTTTTAAAATCTTGGTGGATTTAGTTAATCGCCTTCCTTTCTTTCTGTTGAATGGACAGGGCGTATGCACGATGACAACTGCATTTCTGCACTTCTTTTTCCTGGCGTCCTTTTGCTGGGTTTTGACAGAAGCTTGGCAGTCCTACATGGCCGTAACGGGTAAAGTTCGGACCAGGCTCATCCGGAAACGGTTCCTCTGCCTGGGATGGGGTGAGTGCTTGGGTCTCCATTACATATCTATCTTTCGTCCTCTCTCTCTCTCTCAATCTTGCATTTTTTGCTAATATATATATATATATATATATATATATATATATATGCTCTAATCATCTAGTTTGTTTTTATTTCTCAAATGTGAACAATGCAAGCTAGTTTGTGTATTCAAAATAATGTGAAGTATGTTTCATATCTCCTCAGGGCTTCTTATACTGAACCACTTTACACACATTAAATTGATTACAGAAGAGCTAACAATCAAAGCTCTCTCTTTCCATCATTGCATTGTTTTTCTCTTTACTGGGGGAAAGACAAGACAGGAAAAGATTGACAAGGACAGACATGTGAACCATTTATTAGTTTGGATATTTGAACACATACTGATGGTAGTAATTTTAATAATTTATTAAAAATTAATAAAACATTTATATCTGTGTGATGTTTCTGTTAGTAGTGGTATGTCCCAGTGCAGGTTTGTATTGAACAAAATTAACATTTTACATCTTAGCGTTATATTTAATCACAAGTGGTTTGAGTTTAGTATCTAGTGGCGGAATTCATAGTGACGTCTTCTATCAAGTGAACTTGTTGCTCCTGCTTTTGTATCAGTCTGTGAATCCATTTCCATAACAACGGTTGCTAAGCAGTGAATGTGAGGAGACAAAAAGAATAAATTACCAGACACCAGCAGCCACCATTTGGGCTAACTTTCTGCCTGAAATCTCTTTTTGTGTTCCACAGAAGCAAGAAAGTCATATTGGTTTGGAATATCATAAGAGTGAGGAAATTATTTAGATTTTGGCAAACTATCACTCTATACAGTATTGTAATTTTTGCAGGTAAAAAGTATTTGCCCTTAGCAATATGGCAGAAATCACACATTTCTGCCTGAAAATGTATTATCAGTGCACATTCATACACCATGTTGCTCCTATCTCATATTCCTTTTTTTTCTGTGGAACACAAAAGTTATTTTCAAAATGCAAAAACCTTCTTATTTCCATACAACAAAAGCATGGTGGTCACTGGTTGTTAAGTTCAGATGCAGCCTTTATAAAATAGTAGGGCAGGATATTGCACGCTAAACAAAAACCTGTCCACTGGTCTTTTATTCTTTTATAAGTAACAGCTACATTTTTATAAAGCATTTCTTACTCTTCTGCTGGTCATATCTTATCTTGCTGAGGGCACAAAAGTGAGCCAGTTCTGCCACCAGTACCCCCTCAAATACAATTTGAGCATTTTGCCCCTCGTTCACATATAACTCCAAGTCAACTGCCACTCAGGTCATAGAAACATAAGAAGGACATAAGAAATGATGCTTTTCCCTGTGGTAAAAAGACACATTGAGATGTTACCCCATTGTTCTTTATATCTGGCAGACTACAGTCTTCTGAAGTGACATAGCTTGTGTTTGTTCAGCAGAACTATAAATCAGCAAGCATAGTTTGTATCTCTGAGGGAGTAGTCACATCAGCATGGACAATTTCCAGGTCAAATTCATTAATCCTTCTCAGATTTGTCCCTTTTTTTCTCCTGTCCAAGACTAAATGAGACCTTTGAGGGAGGACGAGTGTTGCTGTGTGCACTGCAGTGTACTTTCTCATTGGTAGAGTATAGAATTGCTGGGTGGTTAGGGGGAGGAGCTTCAGTTAGATTCAGCAAAGGGGAGGGGGGGACCGCCAGGCCCCTCGCTGGTTCTTCTGACAAACTGATTACATCAATAAATTCAGCCACTAGAGCAAGAGAGGGACGATGTTAATATTCAGATCATGGGACAGTGGCAGGGACAGAAAGATCCCTTTCATAATGGCAGTCCTGCCATAGACCAGCAAAGACGAGAAATAGAGAGAGAGGATTAGAATGATAGCAGATAGGACATTATAGTTTAGCTCACATTCTGTATCCAGTCATTCTAAAAGATTTATTATATTGCTTCAGCATTTAGATTTGAAGCATTTGTGCTAATTACATTTTGCATGGTTGTTTTCAAGTGTAAAACTCCTGGGATTCTCATTGGTTTCTTTACCTGCTTTTGTGTCACAAACACTTTAGAAGTTTAAAAAAATTCTATCATTCCTGATTTGAAAATCCAATGTGCTTCTGAGGACACTATATTTCTAATTGAACAGGTGTTTCCTAAGGCATTTACTATTACTATTTCTAAAGTTCATTCTTAGGGTTAGGGATTTTAACAAATACCTATCTCTAAATATTACATTTCGGCTCATAATTTGTTCCACAGTGATGGGCTACGGATACAAATGATACCTTATATCATGCGGCTTATTGTGGAAAAGTGCTATTACTTTTATATGCAAAGTTAAGATTTTCACAGGAAGGCGATAAAATGGGCATAAAGAATCCCATAATCTTGCATTGATGGAGGGATCTGAGCCAGGCACAAAAATATAATAAAGATATAGGGGTAGGCTCTTTTGATTTGGGTAAGCTACCACCTAGCAAATCCCTAGCATACAGCCAGTACACACTAGCATAGTGGAAACTCGTATTTTATCGACAAGTCCTGGAGAATTACCCAATATTTGGTCTTTAATAATTTGTGTTTGTCTTTTAAAGGATTGCCTGCCTTGGTTGTCGCTATATCAATGGGATTCACAAAAGCTAAAGGATATGGGACACCCCAATAGTAAGACACCCTACTTTTTTTTCTCTGTTCTTCTTCTTTACCCTAAAGACCCAGCACAGCTTCTGAAAACCATTCCAATTAAAACAATGGCAAGAAAGACATGAAGGTGGCATGAAGTGAAGTAGCAAATCAGAACCTAGTGATTGTCCACCCAAGTCTCCTGAGGATACCTGGATATAAACAGTGTTTTAAGATATCCTCAAAGTTCTTGTTCCACACAATTCTCTCATGCAGAACGATTGCATATGGCTCCAGATCCCCTGACACCCAAGGACAATATGACTGTGTACTGCTATGCTCCATTAAGTTGATGCTGGATGTAAAATGTTATGCAAGATTTGCTCATATTTGTGGGTGGTTTTGTGTGTGTGTGTGTGTGTGTGTGTGTGTGTGTGTGTGTGTGTGTGTGTGTGTGTGTGTGTGTGTGTGTGTTTTTTGTTTTTTTTTTTGTGTTTGCAGCTGTTGGCTATCTCTGGAAGGTGGTCTTCTCTATGCATTTGTGGGGCCTGCTGCTGCGGTTGTGCTGGTAATTATACAGTTTGTTTATTTAAAGTAATTTACCAGACTTAAATACAAACCCCAGTGCCTTATAATGTTTTACTTCATTTACTGTACTTATCTGGCATGTTAAATCTAAAATGGATAATACAAGATCCAAGAGCAACAACGTCCTTGACATTTTGGTATGAAATGTAGTGCACTAAAACAACCTTCAGCCATTCGGTATAAAGAATGTGTGACTTTTATCTTTTAAACTAATCATTATAAAGTTTGTTTGACTAAGGTAATCTCTAATACTGACACGATTAAATAGTTTCAAATCAAAACAGTGTACTCTCAAATGCTAGTGGCATTTGAAATATTCAAATTCAGTGAAAATCACAGTAGGCTAGGGTATTACAATATACTGTGCTGGAAATAATTGTTAGGACATGTGGTTAGCTGTTATTTTATAAAATCAATTTTTCTACATTGTGTCGTGTTCATTTTTGTCAGTAGCCTATTGTAAATACTTTGTTTGATGAGATTAGGTTTTGACATTCTTTCTCTGTTTGTGTCCAGGTTAACATGGTGATTGGTATTCTGGTGTTTAATAAGCTGGTTTCGAGAGATGGGATCCTGGATCAGAAGCTAAAACATAGAGCAGGGTAAGTGCCAACTAACTCAACCCCACAAACACATACACACAAATGGAAAATGTCAAACTCCCAACGCTCTGATCCAAAACCTACTGTAGTGAGCTGCCTACCTATAGTAGAAATCATATTAAGGCATCATTGTTGCATTTTCAATGTGGTAGGTAGTTATGTTGCCTTCTATAATACTTCATTCTTCAAGGACAAGGCAATCTCAAAAGGCAAATGCACCCCAAACTCCTGCTATTGGTTCAGCCAATGGTGTTCTGTTTGGCCCAGTCAGGCTGCAGATTACATTTCTGATTAGTGCAATTTAAGTGCAGAATTATAACAAATAATGGCTGTGAAAGTCCATATCTCCCAGGGAAACATCCACCATCTTTTCTTTGTTGAAATAAAACCTCCATGTAACTATCTGACAGTGTTTATCCAGTATCTTATAGTAAACCTAATCTGATTGGGCACTTTAAAGGGATAGTTTACACAAGAATTAAAATTATGCCATAATTTGCTCACTCTCATGTCATTCCAAACCCTTATGGTTTTCTTTTTTCTGTGGAACACAAAAGATGTTTAGCAGAATGTTATCATTAGTCACCATTTACCATTATACAATATGTTAAAATTATGCAATGAGAATTGTAAAGTGAATTGTGACATACTGCCTAACATCTCCTGTTGTTTTCCATTGGAATAAAAAAAAAGTTGCATGGGGTTGGAACAGCATGAGGGTGAGTAAATGTGACAGATGTCAGATGTTTTCCTTTTTGGGTGAACTATCCCTTTAATACTAGTGGACAGCAATTAACAATCTCTTTGTGTTGTCTGATTATTTGTTCTGCAGGCAGATGAGTGAGCCTCACACAGGATTAACTTTAAAATGTGCAAAATGTGGTGTCGTTTCAACTACTGCTTTATCAGCAACAACAGCCAGCAATGCCATGTAAGTGTCAACCGATGCTTCAGCAAGTCCACCGATGCCTCAGCAAATTGATATGATTATGTTGGATGCATACACATGAAGTGCGTGTGAGTTTATATGTGTGACCTTCCCCTTGCCTTGGGGAAGGAGATTTGCAGAGGTGTAAGTGAACAGCTGGCTCTCAATTTTTTGTCTGTAATGTTCACACACTCTAGTGGTTGTTGTGTGCTTTTGGACTCATTTATGTGCTAATGGCAATTTATGGCAATTTGAACAAGAACACGATATATCTGGTTTGAAAGTGGCAAACCCAGACTATTTTCTTCTTCACTGTATCTGTTCAATGTAGCGAATGAGTTGGGTTTCAGAGGTAACAATCCTATTAATTTTCTCCACAGATTATTTAGGTTTTTTTACGATAATATATAAACCTTTCCAGACCTACTATGAGCTCTAAACTTATTAAGAGGTGGCATGTGCTTAACCATGTTTAAATCATTCCAATTCCCAGAATTAAACTACCTATAATACTGATAAGAAATGAGCCACAAATCAGAAGAGCAGCAAACCTCAGTGGTAACCTCCCCCTCCCATAAGGCACTGCGAATGTCATAAGGGTCTGCCCACAACAAATTATATTGGAATATTTTGCAATAAACTTCAAAACTTCAATTAACTTTGAAATTCATTTTATACTTACAGTATAGTCAATGACTTAGAACAAGAGTTTTATATTGTACCATCTTGATTCACTTGCGTAATTTGCAATACTTTATGGATTGAGTGCTTCATTCCCTCATAAAAGAATCAAAGATTTTAAAACACTTTTTTGATTCAAATTAAAGTATATAATGTTGTGATTCATTTAGCAGCTGGTTGGTTTTGTTCAATGCTTAGAAAAATATTTTGAAATCCATGGCCATTGAAAAAGTGGGCGATCACTGTTAAGCATTCATTTCACCATCTCTCTCTCTCTCTCTCTCTCTCTCTCTCTCTCTCTCTCTCTCCCCCTGTCTGTCTTTCACAGGGCCTCCCTGTGGAGTTCCTGTGTTGTCCTCCCTCTCTTAGCTCTCACCTGGATGTCTGCAGTGCTGGCCATGACAGACAAACGTTCAATATTATTCCAGATCCTCTTTGCTGTTTTTGACTCCCTGCAAGGCTTTGTCATAGTCATGGTCCATTGTATCCTCAGAAGAGAGGTATGTTGGACCCATTTTAATCACTTCTCTTCGCCAGCATGGCATTCAACTAATATCACTGAGTTCCTCTTCACGGGCCCAGTTTGTTTTAGCAATATTACTCTTACATTTAAAAACTTTTACTTTTTATGCAAATTCGTGGTGTACAGTATTGTGAACAATTCATGTACGCATGTTATTCCACATGAAAGAAAAAATATGTTTGTCTTTATAATTTTTTCTTTTATCAAAACTTGCTCTGCCTCTGAAACAACCTTGTCAGCTGACTTCACAATTCACTTACTTTACAATTCCTCCCCTCCGACCACCTGTCAAATAGAGACCACTTTTCATGATCTGTTTTTGGTGGATCAATTCACCCAGATTATCTCAGATTATGAACGTAAAATGGGCTATGAGCAGTGTATCACATGCAATTTAGGGTCTACCAGTGTCATAAATTACTCTCCAAATGAATCCCACCTGATCTTTTGACCTGTCTGTCTGCCTACACAAACCATTAAATAGTAAAATATTCAAATTTTACCCCTTACAGAACACAATCTGGTCATTTCATAGGGTGACGCAGAGGACAAAAGACTCATATACACTTGCTTTTGCATTGTACTTGTTTTTTGTTTGATCTGGGCTGTGTTTCCCAATAAGGATCAATATTTGCGGTTAAGAACATTTTCTACGAGCAATTTTAGGAACGTTCATTATTTTTTACGATCGTTTCCAAAGTTGCACTTAACATTAGCAAGGATGCACTTTAAGTGCTACTGAAAAGAGTTGCTGTCCATGTGACAGTGCTGAAATGCGACCATATAGTGCTGCTCGTCATTGTAACTTAATTATATTTGTGCAATAACTTTACAATTTGTTATTTACCTAACTAATAGTTTTTCACATTTTTTTTTTCTTAAATATTCAACCTAATTAACTGCATATTTACATGTTGTCTTTACAATAATTTTGTGCAGAAAAACCTTTTATTTTTCACAATCTGCTTCCATAATCAGATGTGCATTTGTAATACGAAGACATTTAGAAGATGCGCTTTATGGACATTCGCCAATAAAGCAGAGGTCTGCTCTTACTTCCAAAAGTTATAACGGTGACATCAATTCTGCAGGTGCGGTGCTACATATCTTATAGTGCTGGCGAGAGAGCCTTTGGGTGTCAGAGAGAAAGAGGAGATGAGGATAAAAGCATCTGCCAAATAAATGTAGGATGATGAGCAAATACTGTATATACAGATGATTTTCATGCACAGAAGCAAGTTAATTACTTTCTTCTTCTTCTAATATTCATTTATACATGTGTCTGCATAAATCATGCCACAAATTTGTTGTTCCCAGCTTGTCCAACTAGTCCACACAAATAACTTTAATTGCTTGCTAATTAATCTATTCAGACTATTTTACATATTTTATAATAATAATAATAATTGTCTGTTAAAATTAAAATAAATAAAACAACATATATCCTGATATTAAAGTCTTAGCATAAAGTGTAGCTATTGGTATTTAAATTGTATAAAGTGTAATTTCACAATTGTCCTGCTGCTTTCTGCATAAATCTATGGGCACATGATGCTCTTAGCGCTGTATGATCTACTCGTTAATCTACAAGCATTTTCAAGTACTAAAGTCATTAAAATACTACAAAAATGTTCAAGTACTTATGCTTACGATGCTTTTGGGAAACGAGGCCCTGGTTTGTTAATTATATATTATATAATATAAGACCAAATTTAGTTTTTTTTATGTGCTATACTTAAACATTTAACATCATAGAATGAATTGTTTTTGAGATTCAATAATCTGACTACAAGGATTATGCATAGGTCCAAGATGCCTTCAGATGTCGCCTTAGGAACTGTCAAGACCCCATCAATGCTGACGCAACTGGTACATTCCCCAACGGGCATGCACAGATCATGGTAAGAAACATACTTATTGTGAGTTTAGTATTCTTACATGTTATTACATTAACAGACCGAACTGAACTGGAATATTCTTATATCAGCCTTATAAAACACTTGAAATGTTGGTGGAGTTGCTTCTTGCATGGTAATATAAGGACAAGAGACGAAAATCGTATAGTCCTTATGATGTAACATTTTTCCACTACATAAACCTTTTGTATTGCAGTACATTATCCAGTCCAATTAGTATTCAAATAGCCAATTACTTACTCTTTAATGAGAGGGTATGGTGATCAACTTTGCTCAATTAATAACACCACATCTTTTACTCATGTCTTTTGGAATTTCCTTGATATGTGCCTTTCTTGGATTGGACCTATGTGTCATATTTCACACCAGTTTTTTTTTATCCTTGCTTGGGGAAGTAACTACTGTTAAAATGGTGATGTGTGGCCCATCTGTAGACCCTCAAAGAACCACTGGCACATAGCGATCACAGAGCTCAATAATGTTTTGATTTAAAGTTTCTTTCCAAGAAACATTGAACTATAATGAGGCCTACATTGTGCATGCTGTCTTTGATTCGGCGCGGTTGATAGCCCCAGTAGCGCCTTTATTCTATTGTGATACCTGAATAATCAGATGCTATTTATAAATTGTTATGACAGAAGACTACAAAGAGTGTTTACTCTGTGAGGTTGTGGGATGTGGTTAGACTGTAAAAACAAGCCAGCCAAATTGTACAATTTGAGAAGAATCCCATGGTTTTGTAGAGAGGTTAGACCCTATATTATATAGGTGATGTAATATTCTGCATTACATGATTATTTTATGTGCACGAACATTTCAGTTTGCAGTGATATTGGTTTGTTTTCTTGTTTTAAAGCTGGATTTTTATTGCAATAGCATTTTGATCTATATGATTGTACGTCTACAACTCTTAAAGTTAAAAGTAATGTTTAGATTTTGTTAATTTTAGTTCCCCAGTCAAGATATTCCTCAAAGAATGTGTACAGGATCAGTTGAATTTCTATCATAATTTTAAACTAGTCTTAAAGCATCCTAATGGAACATATTAGATTCTACTGGATAAAGTCAAGTTCCTGTCTTAAATAGTTAAATATCCTATTTTTGAGTCCTTTTAGATATTGTATAATATTTCAGAACTCTACCTAATTGAAATAATGTCTTGCCACTGGACATTTACAGTTGATCTCAATAGATTTGACACATCTCTCCATTCTCAGGTCACTGCTCTCAAAATAATTAACACAATTATCTGAACACATATGCTAAACAATTTTTTTATTTTCATAATTTTCTTAAATCACTACACACAATGTTCTGTGATACAAGATTCATGCTTTCAAAACAGTTAATAGGGACAACTTAATTAAAGCAATGCACACAGCAAAGAAAATGCAATTTACCAAATGTTTCACACAACTTTCATGACATGCTATCTATAAAAGTGGTCAAATATGAAAATTCAATGAGGAAGAAGAGGAAGAAAAGAACAAGAAGAGGTGCAAACTGAGAAGAGGTAGAGTGGGTAAATTAAGGAAGAAGTTATGAGAAAAGGTGAGGGTTTTCTCAACTCTTTTATCAAAAGAAAGACTAAATGGAGATGGTGTAATTACGATCAGAAGAGAGAAAGAGGACAGAAGAGTGGAAGAGTAAAGAAGACACAGAAGACGTTTAAAAGAACTGAGAGTCCCTCTAATTGATTATGTCATGAATCACATTCTCTCTAAAACACACAAAGAGTTCGGCACAAAGTGAGCAGGTCTACAGTGACATCAATCTCAACAAAAAAAGAAGAGGGGAGGAATGGCATTGGTCTGCATGCCACAATCAATGTCCACAATTGCTGTACCATCTGTGCTCACAGTGCTGTCTTATTCATACATAGGTCTGTAGGGGTCGGGAACCTATGCCTCACAAGACACAAGTGGATCTTTGTTAAAAATCAAGTGGCTCGCTGGGTGTCTCGCTATTCACCAAAACAGGATTGTTTAAAACTTTCTGGAGATAATTTTCCTGCAGAAAGTGTAGGTGTGATTACAAAACTGGAAGTCAATGACACTGTTTTGATTTCCTTTCTCCCGAATTTGTTGCACAGCCTAATCCTGGTGAACAAGGTTTGAAATGAACACCTGCCGAATGCAGATTTTTCATGCAGAGTATTTTGCTGATGTACCAGCCATTGTGGATGGTGAACTGTAAGACTTCTCGGAGTGATATAATACAAGAAATTAGACACAAAGATACACGTTTAAAGAAAGTTGATTATATTTTGAAAAACAGATGAAAGAAAAGCCACCACTGCGTGTCTGATTTGATGTGTGTGAGCAGTGAGCTCTGATGTTCGTGAATGCATTGAAAGCATTTCTCCAAGACATGTACATTCATAGAGTTCTGGGCCTCATTTCCCAATAACTATTGATCTGTTAAGAGCATTTTCTACAAGCGATGTTATGAACATTTGTTATTTTTTAAGTGCGTCCATTGTGTGAAATAGCACACGCCACCCTTCAAATGCAGCGAGGCTCAATCCAGTTCACAAGCTCCTCGTCCAAATGTATTTCATGCGCAAGTAATTTTGCTCATCTACCCGCAACAGGTGGGTGACCTGTAAAACATCTTGGAGTGACAAATGACAAGAAATGCTGTTAGTCAAAAAGACATGAGCTTGAAGAAACACACGTTATTATATTTATTTATTTTCTTTAGGCAGCATTAACTGGATTACCAAAACGCAATACAAACACATTCGATAAGATCACACATTTGGCAGGGGGAATTTATTAGGCTTAATTATTATGATGATTACTATAATTATCTTTACACTTCTAATTGTCTTTAGTTCTTAATTTGTTGGCTATTAGTAATTTTTCACCTGGTGTTCTTGACAGATGCTTGCGTGATGGCAAATGGGGCCATTGGAGATGGTAAATGTTTGGATTTGGGAGGTGGTTATAGATAAGATTTTTTAATCACTTCGTTATTTTAATTGCTTTTTTCGTGTTTGTTATTTGAATTTGAAAAGTGCTATTTGAATATAGAAACGTTTTTTTTTTTAAGTGTTTTGTGTTTCAATAAATTCATTAATCAATAAAGCAAAAATATTCACTGACCCTTGGCAGGGGGGTTGAACCTATAATTGGATATCGCAATATTTTAAAAGCGATTATCATAAAAATATTTTTTACATATGTTTAAAATTATGATATGTTTTACAGCCCAAAAGGGAAGTTAAATTTTAACAATTGTAAAATTAATCATTTTATGAAGAACTGCACAAACACCTGTATTCAATTCCATATTGCAGCATGTTACCTATTACAGATTTTCCCATTTCTCCAAACTCAGGTCACTGCTCTCGAAAGAATTAACAAAGCCATCTGAACACTTTGTAATTGCCCTAAACAGATTGCATATTTTTCTTAATTTTCTTGATTTTCGTAATTTTCTCGAAACACTACACATACATTTCTTAGATCCAAGATTCATGCTTTCAAAACAGTTAACACAGACAACTAAATTAAAGTAATATTCTCAAATGCACATGTCAGGTTGTAAAATCATCATACTGATATCCAGAGGTGGAAAGAGTGCTGCAAAATCATACTCAAGTAGAAGAACTGTTACTTCCCAAAAAATGTAGTATGAGTAAAAGTAGCTGTCCTAAAAACTACTCAAGTAAGAGTAAAATAGTATCTAATTTAAAAGTACTCATGAGTAGTGAGTATTGAGTATTGAGTACCAATTTGTAAAACCTATGCCCCATTATAATGAACACTGTAATAATGAACTTTTAAAATACATCACTTATATATAATAAACACTACATGAATCTGAATGAATTTAAATTTTTTTGTGAATTATTTCTTTAAGTAGCACAAGGGGGGCCACATTGTCCTCCTTTTGAGACACAATGTTCCACATTGATTTAGTTCTTGTATCTTTTAAGCCAAGAAATACTTGTGTTCTCATTCTCATGCATGATGCACAATTTTCTGAAGTTTGTGACTTAGGGAATGCTCTACTTAAATATTGCTCTGCAAATGTTGATACTTTTCTATCTTTATAAAGGCTAATCATAATTATAAATTATTTTATCATCTCTACTTTCCTGGTAATTTATTATACCAATTAAAACACTCTACATCAGGGGTTAGTATTATTAAAATACAATATTTTATTTAAATATTATTATTAAAAATATCACTGTTTTATTCTATTACATTAATATTTTTAAAGCTACTCAAGTTTTTCAGCCAAAAGTAGTGAGTGGTTTCCTAGTTTCCTTGTTATTGTTGTTTGATTAATAGCCTTTCTATGACATAGCCTACTAGACAGTGCTCAATTCGGTTACATATACACTTCAAGTCCAACATTTTGATGCAAATACACTTTTTGTCCCACTGTTTAAGTTCACTTTAGACATTAACGACTGCTTTACATTAAATCCTCATCAAAACGGACATTGGCGGAATTATGTTTAATTATGTGTATTGGAGATCATGGAGGTGATCTGGGGATGGCAGCGGGTGTGGTTTCGCCAGGTACGTCCCCACGAACCTCCCGCCCCTGTCATGCTTGTTGACTTCCGTCCGGGCTCGAGGCAACAGTGGCTCGCCTTACGGCCAGCCTGCCCATCCTATTGAGCCCCTCCCAGAAGGATGAGCTTGCCACTGCATCAGAGAGCGGTCCGGCATCTGATGTGGAGGACTCTTCTGGGCTACCGCCTTCGGGCCAGCATGCCCAGGCTGAGGCTGATGCCAAGATGTCCGGCATTGCTTTCCCGGGCCTCCGCCAGTGTGGGGTTGGACTGGAACCCTCCGTCCTCCCCACAGCCCCATAGTAAGACATCGACACAATGTCTCGTTCTCTCCATCAGGGAACGGAGGTTACGACAGTAACCGAGACGCTTTCCTGTAATTCCTTTTGGTGCCTTACAAGGATATTTTATCCCTTGCAAAGGCTCATTATAACTGGTAATCAAGGTAGTCTTATTGGGGGAAAGTTTTTGTTTTGTTTGGTTGGAATCCAATTCCAAGACAATAAGAACATTCCCATTAGGATTCATTAGAATTGGTTCCAAATTCTGACTGAAATTCCAGTAGGATCCCTTCGTTTATTTATTTTGACTAATTTAATTAACTCCTGTTGTGACAATACATGGGTAAATGTGACAAATTTTCACAATGGTTTTGAATCTCTTTTCACAGACAGACTTTGAAAAAGATGTGGACATTGCCTGTCGATCAGGTAAGAAACAGATGGCATGCTATAAATAAGGTCCTTAATTACACCTCTCTTGGGTTAAAAAAGGTCCATGGGAATAAACATTAGGTTTGCACATCAAAATAATAGACAGGTCCCAGTGGTGCCGTAATCTTCTAATGTGATATTATTAGTGTACATAGTTATTCGTACATAAAATGTAGTTGTAGCACACAAACATAGTTTTTTTTTAAAAGTTTGGATAGACACTGATAAGTAAAATATCAATGTATGGACAATATAAACCCTTATACATACCCCTACACATAGAAATTTCCCCATGAATAGGATTTACAAATCATTTTTAGGTTACTTGAATATTTAATTCTTAAAATACATAGATTGTTTTTATTATATTTAAATTAAATGAGAATATATGTTTTAATGTCATTAAATATGTTAACATTTTCAAAGTCAATTTATATTCTGACCAGTCTTTCTGACTCAGTTCATGCTCTGAAATTGCAAGTATCAAAAGTATAATTAATCAATTGTTTTATTAAATATATTGTATTCTCTTTTATATTTAATTCATTATGTTGCCATTTGGAATAAAAGTGAATTCTTGGTTGACTTCTTAGATGTACTATTTAATTGTCTCCCTTAAGCAAACGCTGGGTGAAAAACAATGAAGCTATTTAGTCCTTTGAAACTGGTTTAAAACAAGATTTTTGTTCCAAGGTCTAGACAGAATTATTGTATTGTTACGCTTGAAAATTGTTAGGTTTAAAAAAAGTGTTATTGTTCTGAAGTCCAGCCAGCAAATATCAAAGCATTGTGGGATACATTAGTGCTCTAAATTATAGTTGTTATGGAGCGTTGTTGTATCTAAGACAAAATGGTGGCTTCTTTAATTACATTTCCTAAAAGCACTGACCAGAATACCTTGGAAAAATTACATTACACTTTGTGTTGACATTACTTTAAGACTCAGTAATGATGCAGTATCAGGAGTTCATTTGCCATTTATGTTGCAAAAATGCTGTCACTTTTTTTCAATGTTCCTGCACTGTGTCCTAATCAGGCATGACGCAACAAGATATTTGTCTATCCACAGTGAAAGTGAAAAAACTGCATGAAATGACAGTCAATCAAGTAATCAATTTTTATTATGCGTTGTTGTCCTCTGGTCTCCTTGCTGTTCGTTTATGAACAGCGGCAGTAATTCCAATATGGATTTGTGGAGACAGAGCTGTGCTGCAGTGGTGCAGATACTTCTGTCTTTGCATCTAGATGTTGGTTAGATGTGTGTGTGGCTTTTTTAATGTGGATTGAAGCAATCCATTATAAATATGAACACATCTATTTAATAGCAGGCTTTGTAAGGAGGTTTTATGCTAAATGATGTATAGACCATCCTTGCTGAATTGTTATGCTGGGCAAAGCTCGTTACAACTAGTCTAGCTGAAGATGATTCTAGTTTGGAACAGCATGAGGGTGAATATATGAGTATTGTTTTTTTGTTTTTGAAAATGTGATTAATTAAATATTTGGTTAACTGTTGGCCCTTATAAGTTAAAAAGACTGTGAAGATATTGTTAATTGTGCTTGACTTTAAAAATGGTCCTTTATCGGTGTTAAAAATATGATGTACACCTGATTCAGGAACAGCAGTCAAGAAACGTATTCTGCCTTGTATTACCACACACACACACATTCACTAATGAGATCCCTTCCTACCTGCAGCCCTCCACAAAGACATGGGCTCTTGCCGGGCAGCCACCATCACTGGCACCCTCTCCCGTATCTCTCTCAATGATGAGGAGGATGAGAAAGGTCCTGAGGGGCTCAATTACACCACGTTGCCTGGCAACATCATGTCTAAAGTGATTATCCAGCAGCCTTCTGGACTTCACATGCCCATGGGCATGGGCGATCTGGGCGAGCAGTGCTTGGACGGCACGGTAGACATGCGGCGAACAGTATACCTGTGTACAGACGACGCAACCAGACAGAGTGAGCAGGAGCTTGGTGGCCACGACATGAGCGGCCACCCCCAACCAGGGCAGTTGGAGACGGACTACATCATTCTGCCCCGCAGTTCCGCCGCTGTGTCGGGAGCCGGTTCCAGCAGTGTTCCCACCTTACTGAAGGACGACAGCAAGATGAATATCACTATGGACTCTCTGTCACATGACAGGCTTATGCATTATAAGATGGGCCCTGAGTATAACCTCGGCCACTCGAGGATGGAGCACATGGCTATGGGAATGGAGCAACAGTATCCCATCCAGTCCGAACACATGCAGAATATGCCCTTCGAGCCACGCACGGCGGTGAAGAACTTCCTGGCTGAGATGGAGGAGAGCGGAGGACTGTCAAGGAGTGAAACCGGCTCGACTGTATCGATGAGCTCTTTAGAGGTCTGGTTTTAAGAAACTTAAAGTCCAGTTTTGACAGTTGGGCCCAATCATACTCTACCCAAGAATATGAATGCAGATGCTTCTAGCTACTCAAACTCTATCTCATGTGTCATTCCATTTCAAATGTGTCAAAACATTTCAGAGCGCAACAGTCTTGTTCTGGAATTAAAAATTCAGTAAAAAAATTAATTCCATAGTGGAATCAATTTTTAAGAATAATTCAAAAAAAAAATTCACAGACCTACCATAAACTCAATGGTTGTTAATAATAAGTATATGCTTCTGCTGATGCCATCAGTCTGCTTTATTTAAATTTCTTTAAAAAAATATCACATTTAATAGCTGAATTTGTACTGTATAACTGCATTATCCATGATCCTGCTGAGAAACTGAGTGAACTTCCATGACAAACTGTAAATGATGTAATCAAATTTGTCTCCCTTCACTCTCAACCTACCAATACATTTGTAAAAATATTTTTACAAAACAAGTAACTTTTTTTTTTTTGAATATTGAGAATAACTAATATGAACTAATATGAAAATAAGTTTGTCTACACTCCTGTCATTTATATTTTTTTAGCACTTTTCACAATGCACATAGATTCAAAGCAGCTTTATAGAAAATCATGCCTTGTTTGAAAGCCCCCTGTGAACAAGCTGCAGCGACTGTAGCAATAAAATACTAATTTCAATGTTATTTAGATGTGAAAAAAAAACTTGAGAATAACCTGACTTCTGGCTTTACAATATATGTACATAATCCAGAATTATATAATGGCTTAAGCAAAAATCGATCGGCACACATAATATTTTTTACCCTCTTGCCCGTTTCACTTTGCATGTAAACTTTATAGCCATTAGTACTATTATAACGTATGCAAGAGTTTATCTCAAATCTGTTTTTCAGATAATTATTAGTCGCATGTTATTGTGGGTTTCTTACATTGTCTGTTTTTTGTTAGTTATGACTTATGAGCGTCTTGCTATGCATGTCATGCTCAGCGTCGTCTGGGTGAAGCGGCTGTTATACTTACTGCTGCTTTTTCTGCCTCTCAAATTCACTGATTTGTGCGGTGATTTCGGCATAAATAAAACAACATGTTTGATGTACTGTAGCACCAGGACATGAAACCGTTGTTTGGCAAATTCAACAAGCTGTTCCGCTACAGTACAGACTACTTGCCATTTGCCATCGCTGTTCTCGCCTTTGTACTGGAAGTGTGTTGCTCTGTTTTCCTGTGAGCACTCAGGGCCAACTCTCCGGGGGAAGAGACTGTTCCGCAGCTCTCAATATTGCACTGATTGGTTTTAATTACACTATATTGTGTTTCTTCATGTATCGTACAATACATATAGTATTGTATAGTGATCATTGTATCGTACGATACAATACGATACAATATTTTTTACACCCCTAATTTATAGTTACCTGAATAATTACACATCAACACAGATATTTGAAGTTAACTCTATCACAAACCTAATTACTAATGTTTGTTTTCACCAAACACGGTAACAGAAGAATGCAAGTTCAATGTGTCAGCCAAGCATTTGTGACTGCATTTACACACTTGTGTAGAGTATGTTTCTGGCCTTACAGGTTATTGTGAAGGCATTGTAAAACATTGCATGATGGGGGAATGAACTAACACCAGATCCACAGCTGAAATCATTTCCTGTTAAAAGTTTTAAAACATACAGTATAATACTAGCTCTGATGAGCAAGAAACTCATTTGCTCATATATCTTCCTGTATTCATTTAATAATAAAAAAGAGAGGGGACAGCATTACAGATTTCACTAGATTAGGTTACTTAGGGATGTTGTGTAAATTAGCTTTTGTTTTTTTGTCTTGGTTCTACAGAGAAGAAAGTCGAGGTACCAGGATCTAGACTTCGAGGTGAGTGAATCCTCGGCATGGTAAAATGCATGCGTCAGGCCTTCGTTACACAAACCGAAAGGCCAATTGTTGCATTTCACCCTTTAATTTACTACTACTCTGTGCAGCACTTAAGCTTATTGGAGTAGCATGCCCTGACACAACTGCAATTTATGAAGCGTTGTGTGGTTTAGCGTAAAAGGAATGCTGTCAGCTGCCACATGTTCCCATACTATCCTTACACATCCCCTGACTTCAAGCTGAAAATCACACAAAAAACCTGTACAGTTTCACATATTTAAGGTCACTCACAATGTCCCCTTAGAGCGATTTAGCCCTTTACCAAAAAACCCAAAAATTAAATGTCAAGTGCGATCATTGACCCTTCATGTGCTGGATGCTGTTTGTCATAACCTTGTCATAGCATTCAGCCAAATTTGCAGGGTGAGCACAGCCGTAATAGGGTAATAAATTCCTTGAAAGAAGAAATGTGGCAGGTTTTTCTCCTGTTGCAAAGTTCTGGTTCTCAGCTTGACTGAACTCCAATTCCTACCTCCTACCCCTCTCCTTTCCCCTCCCCTCCCCCACCCACCCTTGCCATTGCAGAAAGTCATGCACACCAGGAAAAGGCATATGGAGCTGTTCCAGGAACTCAATCAGAAATTTCAAACCCTGGACCGATTTCGAGACATACCAAATATGGGCGGCATGGTGAGTAACAGGAAACAGAGATTGGAGGGCGGATGGGTTCAGTGTGTCTCATTACCGAGTACCAGGGTGCCGCATTGTCTATGTTTAGCTGTGTCTTCTATTGGCGCCCAATTGTGCATCAAGGAAGTGAGAGACTCAAGGAATTAATAGTTAACTGTCAGGAATAAGAGAGGCTCAGGACCCAAACACAGAGTTAATAAATGTATTAATACTAACAATAAGTGCAAAAATCAAACCAAAACTCACACAGCGGGGAAAAATAAACACAAACAACCACGTAGGAAGTAATCCAGGCTGGTGAAGAAGGTAAACGGAGCATAGGACTGACCAGACTGAACAGGAACAAGGTTGGGGAACAGGACTGACAAGGAATGACCAAAAACCAATACAGAACGACTAGATCATAAGACAAACTGGCACTGGACAGCACACACAAGGAGACTAAAATAGGGAGAGAAATCAAATGGGTTTTCAGGGGACAGGTTAGGCAAATGAACTAATAATAAGCCACATGCTCTCAAAAGACAACAAAACACCCAAATGGCATGAGCGCATATCACCAAAACAATAAGGCAATTTACGCCCATGCCAACCAACAAACAAAACGAGAGAATGCGCAGCAATGGCAAACAAAGCGATACCAGGCATTATCACACTAAACAAAACCTGAGCGTGCATCACGACAGGAGACAAAAACAAGACAGGACACCTGTGAAAGAGTTTGGCCAAACACACACTCAACACCTTAGACCGAAGTGACCGAACTTCAGCACAACATGAAGATAGCTCATGACCCGGGCACGCAATGCAATGTGAGTGCGATGTGGGGCACACCCGTGTTCATGAGAGGCAGACAAACTGTTGACGTGAGTGCATGCTGCCAAGATGACATAAGCGCGATGCACCCATGTCAATAATAGACAAAGATGGAGCACGAGTGTCCGGATCATGACACAGACCGAAACCAAACCAGACAGGAAGTCAGGATCCAGACACCATGCTCCTGACATGAAACAAGACAGACCGAAGAGCGCACGGCAGGGATTTCAACCGAAACCGTGCGCTCACACAAAGACAGACACCGAAACACAAGACAGACATGGGACAATGATGCCACAGTCCTGTCAGATAAACCCAAGACTGACAGAGTGTATTCATGTGGAAGAATAGCTTGCACCCTACATGCTTCCCTTTCCCATGGGATAGCTCACCAAAAATAGAAAATTCTGTCATCAATTACTCACCCTTATGTTATTTTAAACTTGTACGAGGCAGAATTTTAGGGACTTTTATCCTCAGTCTTCATTCACTTTCATTGTATGGAAACAAGAGGCAATGAAAGTGAATGAAAACTAAGGTTAAACTATTTTTTTGTAACTGCTTTGTGTTCCAAACAAGAAATTTAGTCATATGGGTTTGAAACAACATAAGGGCAAATAATAGATTTTGGAAATTTTATATTTTTGGGGTGTACTGTGCCTTTAAGGGGTGAGAAATGAGGAAGAGAGGAAAAATAGAGACCATCATCATGCTTATTCACTCATTCAGACACAAGGTCATGAGCTCTAACATGCTTATTTTTTATTTATCCATCGGCTAATCACTGCTTTGCGAATGCACGGAACAAATTCACTTGAACTGCTCCAAATATTGGAGAGTTTCTCTGTGGTTTCCGCACTGTGCTGCACCAATTATCCGTAATTGTTAGGCCTGTGGGATTGTTTGATTCAAACAGCCATCAGTACAATTCCAACACAATTACATTCCACCATCCAACATCATGCAGTGGAGGAGCAATCGGTGTCATTTTCAAAATATATAAAATATTACATTTTTAAAACCAGAAAACCATTTAGTTGAAACCGAAGACAGGGTTTTAACACAGTACAGTATATTTTCAGAATTACACCACTTCCTGTTGTCTGAAAAAAATGTGGCTTCTCTCTTTATATTAGAACATAGAGTAAGCATACACACTTTGATTCTGAAGGAAAACGCTAGTATAAAAACCAATGATAAAACATTTTGAATTACTCTGCCGCAAAGGGTGATAGTCCAAATCACAGTGTGTGCTTGCGTGCATGCAGTAGAGAGAGATTTAGGCTATGAATTGATTTTAGGTATTTGAAATAGCAAACCAGAATTAAAAAATATTGTTTCTGCTCAGAATGAACCGAAATATAAAAACATTTTGTTTTTGTCCTTGTTTAAACTATGACAGTCTAAACAAAGAGTAAAATATACATAAACCATTTCAATATTTATTGTATGAAAATTATTTTGATCCATATTGTGCTTAATTATACTGTATCTGTCCCACAGTCGTGGCTTCATTCTAACCACACCAAACAATTTTGCCCCTAATTAAGTTTTTTCAAAAGTTAGTGTACTTGTTTACCAAGTCAACACAAATGTCAGTAAAGCGCACACTTGAGATTATGAAACAAGTGATGTTTGAAGAAAAAAACTCAAGGTAAATATCACTTATGACTTGAGTATTTTTATTGGAGCTTATTTCCAATCAAGCTGTAATGCTGCCAAATTATTCAAAAAGAAAACAAACTGAAAATTGTATTTAATTGTGTATACTGAGGGTATGTACAAATAAAAAAAATAGTTTTTTATTTAAAAATTTAAAAAAAATGCCATTTCCATCACAGTACATTTCAATAGAGAATTCTATTAAACACAATACAGAATTTAAGATGTATTGGAAATGACACTGTGGTGGGAATTTTCATGACTTTCAGAAAAATGACAACAATGACATGCATGTACATTGTTGGACATTCCAAGTAGACAATAAAAAAATATTGAGAGTGTGAAAATGTTTTTAAAGAGACTTTACCTTGTAGAATTCCACAGTGCTAAAGTGCCCAAAGTTAAAGAAAAACCAAACTACAGAACATTTTGTCAAATCTACAGTTCCTGCATTTTCCCTTTCCACAACAAAACTGACTTCATATACATCCACAAAAATGACCTTGGAACAAGTTGTTTTTTGATACCTAATAAAATTACATTTAAAGTGTCCAAATCCTTTTTGGAGCTACGGTATAGGAGAGCATATTACAACACAAGTTAAAAAAATCATGTTCATGTTTAACTTCATTTCAGCTTCATTTGTTTGATAGTATAATGAAACACTAAAGGTGATTGTATCTATTCAGAGAAACCACTACTGAATCCGTATTTAGAATGTTCCACAAATGTGATATTTCTAACGCAGCTGCGTCTCGTCCTTTTCCATAGGACAAGGCAATGCCAAACAAGAACCCTTGGGAGAGCTTCAACCCGGCAAGTGAATATCAGAACTACGCCACAATGAATGTACTAGAATCAGACACAAAGAACTCTCTGGAGATGACTAATGCTGAGTGGGAAAAGTGTGTCAGCCTCCCTTTGGACGTCCAGGAGGGAGATTTTCAGACAGAAGTCTGAGGTATAATGAAGCAGGGATGCAATGAAGGTGGACATATTTTGCACTGAACAAAACACAGCAGACTTTTCTCACAGCCTTGGAGAGACATATCTGGATTCTATGAGTATAGCAGGGACAATATGTGCCAATAAGATTTAAAAAAAAAAAAAAAAAAGAGCGACAGATTGAAAAGACTTAAGAAAAAGACAAAACACACCTGTGTTATCTTTTTTTTTTTTCTTATTTTTTTTTATTCTCACTCGTGTATTTAGTGGGGGGCTGATATGTACAATACTGAACATCATGTGTTTTAAAAAGTACCAGTTGGAAAATAATTGGTTCCAAAAGTGATATATTTCCTGATGAGACCTCAAAGAGACAAACAAGACACAACATGACGTCCACCCACATGTATTTTACTTTTTTTCTTTTTTTTTTCTGCAAGAGACGAGCCCAGGAACACAATGTATATACTAAAGCAGGTTTTTAAAAAGTTTATAACAAGTCCGTTTGGCCATTACTACACTTTTTACTTTATAATATGAAAAGAGAAAAATATTTCAGAGGTGACGGGGATTTTTTTCTGTCAGTTAAAAATGAATGTTTGTCAAGCTACATTCTTCATTGCTTTAAATGCAATAAAGGTAATACTCACTTTTTTATGAATAATATATTTCAAAACTTTAATACTGCAGAATCTGCTTGGAAGCTCCATAAGCTCTCTCTCATCTGCAGCCCTGTATGAAATATTTAAAAATCCAAAATGTTGTATGGTGTAAATAAAAAATTTGTCTACATATGTTTTACCTGTGCCAAATTTATTTTAATGAGAAAAGAGAAAACGCCCACTTGATGAGAGAGTTATAGCGAAAAATGTTAACATTTGAAAAAGGAATGTAAATAAAGAGGAAATATGTTCGTACTGCTTCAGAGAGCTTGTCAACTTACTCCTGTGTTGTGCTGCGTGTCTCTGTTGCTCTATCTGTACCTTTTTTTATGGACAAACTCAATGGAAAAATTCTCAATGGTCATTCTTTATTCAGCAGAAAATGTTCTGTAATGATTTCAGACCTAAAGGTAAAAAACAACAGGGTATTTTTAACAGCCATTAGTGGATAGAGACAGTCGAGTGTTGGACTGGATATAAAAATAGCTCTGTGAGGCTAATAACAGGAAGTGTAGTCACTTCGGGGCAACAGCGCGTCGCATATGGCGTACCTTCTGTGCCATTTTGCTATGAGTGAAATGAACCAGAAAAACTGCTTGAATATAATCATACCTCTTGTGCCCTAAAGGTGCCAGTTTATACACCAATATATCGGCTAAAGTGATATTTCACCCAAAAATTTAATTCTGTCATCATTTACTCATCTTCATATTGTCCATGACTTTCTTTTGTCCATGGGACACATTAACATACTACCTAAAATCTCCTTTTGTGTTTTACCGAGGTCCTCTGGGTTTGAGTTTGGAACAACATGAGGGTTTTTATGGAGCATTCTTCTTTTCTTTTTAGTAATGTATGCTGTGACATCTAAATACCAATCTAAATCCTTCAAAACCTCATTCTCTGTTATTTTGGAGGCAAACTTGCTGTGATAAGTTTAGCTTGAGGCTGGCAGAGGGATATTTGTGTAACAGCCCTCTTATTGGTATAGCTGTGCGCATTGCACCCTCCATTAGAGTTAAACAAGCGAGCTGAATGCAAACTCTGTGATCATTCCCCAGTGAAAGAGAGACAGAGTGAGATAGAAAGCCAAGAACAGGAGCTCACCTGAAATACAGATGCCTGAAATCCAGTAAAAGGCTGTGCAGTCACGTACTACTGCTACATATAGACCTCTCTATGATGCCAAGAGCATTTTTTAGTTCTCTATAGAATATGATGCAATTGCGTGACTCATTCTGTTGTTACTGGTTTCAAGCAGAGATTGTCTTCAAACTAATGCCATAAATGGGAAGAATATTATATTTACCTTCATTTTGATTATGTTGAACTTATATGTTAACTACTGTAAATACACTGGTCAGCCACAACATTATAACCACTGACAGGTGAAATGAATAACATGTATTATCTCGTTACAATGATTTCATGTGTTGGAAGCAGGAAAAGTGGGCAAGCATAAGGATCTGAGCAACTTTGAAGAAGGCCAAATTGTGATGGCTAGACGACTGGGTCAGAGCATCTCCAAAACGGCAGGTCTTGACAGGTACTCCTGGAATGCAGTGGTTAGTACCTACCAAAAGTGGTCCAAGGAAGGACAACCAGTGAACCGGCAACAGTGTGGGGGGCAAAGGCTAGCCCATCTGGGCCGATCCCACAGAAGAGCTACTGTTGCACAAACTGCTGAAAAACGTAATGCTGGCCATTATAACTGTGTCAGAACATACAGTGCACCAGAACACCATTAGCGCCTACAATGAGCACATTAATGAATCAGACCAGAAAAAATATATATTTTTATTTTTTTATGATTGAGCTAACAATTCACTAAAAAGTTGTTTTGAATCAATTTACTGCCTTATTGGCTAAATTAAAAGATATTTTGCTGCTGAATGTAAAATGTTTTTTTTTTTTTTGTTTTTTTTTCACAGATCTAGTCTAATGACACACAGAGATTGTCAACAAATGTATGTTATGAATGAGAGGAAGCACAGTCAAACACACATTTTGTCAATCATGGGGATTCAGTAGGACTTTCCATCTTTAAACTCATCAGGTTGGCTCTCAGTGATACTCCAGGAGATCATTTTAAACTGTGGGATTAGGTTTAATATTTTCGACAGATACATTTGGGCTTCAACGACTGACTCATGACAGATGGGACAGTAAAAGTGATTAAAAAGGGATTATATGGCTGAACTTCAGATTACCTAGTCCTTCTGATGTGGGCCATGAGTGTTGACCCCTGACTGACACATTAATGTGCATTAAAATTATACAGAGCAACACATGAATGCTTGCTGCCATGGTGACATCTAAGAGCAAATGAGAATGTCCTACATTCATCCCCTACTCTATTAATGAAGTGATTTTTTTGCTTTGAAGTCTGTAATAGTTGACCAATATGGGTTTTTAATTGCCGATATTGATAATACCTTGACAAAAGTGCGACCAATTGCCAATATAAAATACATTTTAAGGATACTAAATAAAATGCATATAAAATTGCTAATTTTAAAACACTTATTTTTACACAAAATTTAAATATGTAAAAAAAAAAAAAGATTTTGTAGCTTTGAGGTCATCTGTATACTGGTTTAGTCCTTAATGTTCCCAGAATTAACTTTTTGCAGATATACGCAAATTTTATTTCAAATTAACAGTCTGTCTTTTCAGGGAAAATGGAGCAAAAATATTGATGACTCTACCCACATTTTTATCCAATCAATTGCTCTCTAGAATGAGAATGTCCCATAATGATCTAGTAAGTAGCAAATCATGGTTCTCCAAACGGTCTCTATTCTTCATTGCATGGATTCCACAAGATTTTGGAAACATTCATTTGAAATTCTGGTCCATGTTGACATGATTGCATCACACATTTTCTGCAGATTTGTCAGCTGCACATTCATGCTGCAAATCTCCCATTCAACCACATGAATGTTTTTTAATGGATTACATCCAGTGACTGGGAAGGCCACTGAAGTACAGTGAACTCATTGTCATGTTCATGAAACCAATTTGAGACAACTTTTGAGACAATGAGACATGGTGGATTATCATGCTGGAAGTAGCCATTAGAAGATGGGACAATTGTGGCCATAAAGGGATGCACATCGTAAGCAACAATACACAAAAAGGCTGTGGTATTCAAGTGATGATTGATTGGTATTAATGGGCACAAAGTGTGCCAAGAACACATTCCCCACACCATTACACCGACACCAGCCTGGATTGTTGACACAAGATAGGTTAGGTCCATGGATTCATGCTGTTGGCATCAAATTCTGACCCTACCATCTGTGTGCCTCAGCAGAAATCAAGATTCATCAGACCAGGCAAAGTTTTTCCAGTCTACAACTGTCCAGTTTTAGTAAGCCTGTGCCCACTGCAGCCTTCAGCTTTCAGTTCTTGGCTGACAGAAGTGGAACCTGACGTGGTCTTCTGCCATTGCAGCCCATCTGCTTCAAGGTTCGATGTGTTGTGCATTCTGAGATGCTATTCTACTCTTCACAATTGTGCACAGTGGTTACCTGAGTTACCATTGCCTTTATGTCATTGTAGCGTCTGGAGGAATCAATGAAGGATAATCATGGACTCAGCTATTTTGGGACAAAGGACCCCTGTAAGATCACGGAAATGGTCTGTGATAGTACAAAAGAACTGTTGACAGAGAACCCTCGTGGTGCTCCTTCGTGGTGCCCCCTCCCCCGCACGTGACACCCGCGTGCTTACCATGAGAAAAACCATGTGGAACTTTGAATGTAAAAATGTGTGTGCCTTTCCCATAAAGCCTAAAAGGGCTTATTTTTAATGAAAAATGTTTTAATCCCTGTGTGCTGTGTATGTTTGGTGTTAGATCAAAATTAGTAGAATTGTTTCATTTGTGTAGAAAACTCTGAGGCTTTATATGTAATAGCCTGAGAGTGTTTAACCATTTTTAAGTGTCACAAATACATTTTTCTTGATATCAAATTAAACCTTACAACTTGCCCTAGCCGAATATAAATATGAGGTCACCTTAGAATTGCATCCTGCTAGGTTTTCACCATCTTTTGTGTCATTCAGCCCAAAATCTCTTACCGTCATAAACCCAGCCAGAAACATGCAAATGAGCCGTGACGGAACAAAGGAATCATTCTCCTGCCCAAAGAAAGGGACTTTACTGACCCCCCAAAGGAATGCTCAGACTGCTGAAGCTCACTCAATCCTTACTGAGAAGGAGAAATGAACCCCTTTTAATCCTATATATCCTATATATATCCCTGTGATAAATGTATTAACATGTATCTAATGTTCCATATCATAATTTTCCTAAATGTTGTTTGGTCTGTGTTCTCTTGCAAACTCTAATGGGTTAATGTTTCAGACTTTGCATACTATGGTTAACCGAAATCATATGTGTGGCATATTTGGTCTCTATAACTTGGTATTTTGAAGATCAAAATGACTGTGTACATGATATGTCGATAACAACAACATATCAGTATTACAAGAATATTTCCTAGTTTCTTCATTGGCTACCACCCCTCTTAGAACAAAGAGCCATAAACCAAATTCCCGCCTGGAACTCAAACCCTTCTTATTGGTCGAGCCAATGAGAGGTGGGACATGTTTCCTAAGGTTATAAATTGCTTCTCTCTCTCTTGGTTCACGCTCTTCTTGCTTCTCTTAGCCTCTCTTGCTTCCTGCCTCTCTTGCTTTCTGGTTCTCTGAGCCTTGTGCTCTCTTACTCTCTTGGGCCTTCCTGAGAAGTCCTAATGAAGATGATGCTGAACTAGAAGGCCCCCAAGGACTCCCAAGCGTGCGCCAGGCTACGGCCTTGTCTTTCCATTCACCAAAGATCCTCTGACTCTCACTGGTTCTCTCTCATCAAGACAACATCATCAAAGATCAACTGGAGCCTCAACAAATTGCATCAGGACAGTTTAATTCAAATGGGACATGCAAGTATCAAACTTAGTCTCATTATTTGATACATCAAGTATCCTCACCCCTTTCTAAAAAGGGCGTGTCAGAACTAATATGATGGTTTGCTCAGGCTGTTGATCTGCTGAATTTCAAACAATGCTATAACTTCTTGCCTTCCTGTATTCTGCTTCAGCCCTCTTTCCCTTGGTAAACTGTATGCATGTATGTATATGTATGTTAGAGTAGTTTAAATGATTAGTCTAGTTAATAAAGTCTTGTTCATGTCACATGTAAAGTTGTCTGTGTCTCGAGCTCATATCTAAAGTCACTAATCATAGATTTTGACTGCTTGCTCTTAATACTTAGTAAGAAAGACATTTCCCTTGCCCCGGAAATGTACCTTTCTATTAATTAATTAATTAATAACCAATATTGAGTGTTCACGGGATGAACCGAGTATTTGGTTGTAATGTTAATGTAGCTACATCAAGTTAACCCGATTAACTGATCCAAATATTCATAATTGATTATAACAAGTTATGATTGATTATTAATATTTCATAGAGCTGATTCGCTACATCATCTCAAACTAGTCTGGCCATAATCTGTTGACCTCTCTCATCAACAATGTGTTCCGTCTGCAGAACTGCCACTTATTGGATGTTTTTTGTTTTTGTCACCATTCTGAGTAAACTCGAATTCTGAAACTGTTCTGAGTGAAAATCCCAGGAGATCAGCAGTTTCAGAAATATTCAAACCAGCCCGTCTGGCACCAACAGTCATACCACGGTCGAAATCACTGAGATCACATTTTTTTGGGAACAAGAAAACAATAAGGCAGCAATCAGAATCATCTTGGCACCGCCCAGTAGTTGGTCAGGACAACTGTGGATACCTAAAATGTTTTACTTAAGGATTTTTACTTGCCTTGTTCTGTATGATTCGTGGCAGTTTTTTAAATTAACATTAGAGGCAATAAAATGACAACTTTTATACCCTCTCACACAAATCACACGTAAAACGCAGATTATTAGACTGTTCTCTCGAATAATCTATTCTGATTGGTCAATGGCGCCATCCAGTGGTCAGATATTGCTCTGTAACAACCGCCCATCTGGGGATTAAGACGTAACAGACCTCACATTCGGGTTCTGTGAGCCATCTCTCAGAACTCAGATGCAAACCGGAGGTTGATTTCAGCTGTTCAGCTATTTCTTTCTTCTCAAATTACATAATTTCAATGCAAATCAATATTTGTGCTTCGCTTTGGGGTCCTGAGCAACCTGTCAGGGTTTATTGTGAGATGACAACCAGCTGACTGTACTGTACATTATCCCACTTATTACATGGACAACTAACCAAATAAATAAATACATGGACATGAAATATTGATTTTGTGTTGAAATTGTGTAATTTGAGAAGAAATCGCTCAAAAGTCAACCTCTGTTTTGCATATGAGTTAGGTTGGTGTTTATGTTGATTATTTTGTCAGACTCCTTATTCTAACATAAACACTTAATTTTCACTATGTTTCTAACATGATACTATCTTATGACATTTTTCCATAGTATATGACTTGTTAGGCTTTACATTTTAACATTTGACTGGGATACGATTCCTGCGAAGCACTTGAATCGACATGTGAGCCGAAATTGTCATAGAAGTATGACAAAATGACAAGATTGCTTCAGCACAGTTTTTATCTCACATTTGCTTTTTATGACAGTATCGGTTAGGTTTAGGTTTAAGTTTTAAGGTTAAGACCATTAACCTTAAAAGCAACATCTGTTTTTCATGTCACATCTGCTTTTAATTTATCAGTTTGGTTTATGTCTAAGGTTTAGGGTAGGTGGAACTGGAAAACTGGATAGATTTTAACCCTAAAACCACATCGGTTTGGGAGACAATGTAACTCGCTTTTAGCGCCACACAGTGGGCATTTCACCTCAGAAAAGCTGTGATAGAAGTAAGGAACAACATAAAATCATGTTGCGAAAATGTTGCAGCAGTCCTGTAATTTAAATAACATGAGACGAAGCTGATATGTGTATATATATACACATATTCTGAATTGAGGAAGGGTCAAAAATCATCAAAAATGTATTAAAAACAGCTTTTTTTTTCATCCATTGGCAGAAAGACTATGTTTGGTAATTGAACAATTGGGCAGAATTATCGTCGATAAAGATCATTGCAAAATGTCCAAATATGGGCCTGTCTGTTATACAGTAGATAGAAAAAATTACTAAACAGAAGTGAACTCTTCAAAGTTCAGATGAATCACAGGAAAATATAACTTTTTCTCAGAAATCAAATTAAGAATAATTTTTCAGTGCTTTCATACTCAATGGACAGAGTGAATAACAACTCAGTATGCTCAAAGCAATTAGGAAGGTAGTTGCAACCTAATGATGAACATTAACAGACAAAGCATTCATTAGAGTGTAAATGTTGACCTCTAAGGTCAGAAAATAGGCAGTAATGAGGGTTGGATTGACAGTTACTTGGTATGTCACCATATTAAAAATAATAAAGACCATGAGACAAGCCCCTTATGGCATCAGTCAACCATGACACACTCTCACACACACATTTAAGAGATCCCATACTAGTTCTCCATTCTCCCGGCACTGCATGAAAACATGTTTGTCCTTCTCTGTTCTTCAATGTGCAAATCAAAATGTCAAATCCATCACATTACAGGCTAGTGGGAAATCACTCCAAAATAAATTCTGCATTCAGAGTAAGAGGGCCCTAGTGGGTACTTGCAGGTCCTGCAGGGGACACATGGAGAGGTAGAACAGACTCATCTCTGATAGAAATCAGTCGCATACAAGAGAGAAATTGAAATGAGGCCCTTGTAATTATTTTCAGGAAAAGGAGGGACAAGTAAAAATAAAATAATTTTGAACCCAAAATATTTCTTTACATTTTAAATATTTGCTATGATGCACTTATTGTGTACATACAAGTTGTTTTGCTAAATATTCACAAGATTCACATTTGTTGAAATAAAGGTTAGAGTTAGGGTTGGGGTTTGGGACTAAGGTCAAGGGTTAGGGTTATAAAAAACATTCTATTATCATGTCATTAACATCCAATCATCTGCTTAAGTGCATACTGTAGTTAGGGGACATTCAATTATTTCAATAAACACTGCAAGTCCCTAGACGTTCTCTAATTTACTGTTGAAGTCGAGGCTTCTGCTAATGGCTCCCAGTAGAATCAGCATATATTGTATTCAGCTGTACAGCTCCCCCTGCTTCCAGCATCTCCATATGGAAACAGTTTCACAGAGCTCATAATGGCACAGGACAACACAGAGCAAGTACCAGTTTTTATTCTTTGACCTCTGACTAAGTAATTATCATCTTTTCCACTTCAGATGGGCTGTTGCTATTTCTGGATGTTGTCAGTAAAGGCTTGATTGAATCAGGAATTGGTTGGATCTATACTGTTCATAAAGTCAATGACTATGGGGACAATAATAACCCAATTCATTATTCCTCCTGTCATTGAATACTTTCAGCATGTCCAAGAGCATTTGTCTCTAAATGTGGATCAATTCTGATAAATTGGGCCTCTTTTTGCCATACATTTTGTGTCAATCTCGAAAAGATATTGTATGGCTTCATACGAGCAATTTTTGTTTCATTCTCCCTCTCTCTCATAAACAGTTCCCTGTAACTTTTAACTGTCTTGTCTAAGGATAAAAAGGCAAAGATTAATAAAGCTAATATCATATACCGTCTGCAAATATGCGCATATCTCATTTAAACAGATGAAATAAATCAACCTCACACAACAGATCCAGCATCCTGTGGAATGCTCATAAATCTGAAGCACGTATTCTAACAGGCTCTCCTCAACAGTTACCTGTAACGTTTATTATGATAAAAGGCAAATATCAATAAAACTTCTATTACATACCATCTGCAAATATGATGATATTTCGTTTAAAATATGTAATTCATGAAACTCATGAAAATCCAGCGTTTTCTTCCCGTCAAGCGCTCATCTAATATCCTCCACTGCAGCACGTATTCCATTAGCCAGAATCAAAACTTAAGGATTAGAAGTTCCTCTGATTCACAAATCATGACGGTCAGCCTGTGACAATCCAAGCAGGTGATCCATGCAATTTAAACTGTTGGGAGATTGCTTTGCACAAGTGTGTGAGTGCAACTTCAAAGTAAAAGCGCTTCACTTGTGCAATGAGTAAATGCCATATTCACTGTGTACTACATGTGCAATAAGTTTGATTCTGTAATTTGAGAAAATGTGATTGCTAACATGGACATGCATGGTTGCTGGACTAATGTGTGTACTGTTATTTGCTTCTTCCTTATATATTAACAATTTCTTCATGTGCACATACATTTCTCAAATGTATGACTAAACAGAAATCAGAAGAAACTGCAATCTACCATTTAAAATACAATATTATTCTAAAATATTTTTTAAATAATTTTTTACAAAGTTAACATTCAGTGTGAAATTGAGTAAATATAGTGCTAAATAAGAGTTTATTATTTTTTTTATGAATTTTTTGATTATGTTATTTACTATATTAAACTGTGTGATATATTGGCATTGTATCTGGCTATCGGACACCCTGCACTCTGGATATCGGCATCGGCCATTAAAAAACCCATATTGGTTGATCACTTCATTTTGGATCTTGACACCCCTGTTTGGTCAATAAATATATTCAAATACATTCAGTTTATTCTGCCTGACATCTCCTTTAGTCGAAACTAATTCAGGGTTTCATTATCATTCATAGAGTTTATGATGAACTATCCCAAAAATTAAGGGATTTAGGAATAAATATATTGACATAAACTAACCGATTTTAATCCCTGTTCAATACATACCTTTGTTTTGTTTTTTTACGTTGTAGTGAAATCGTGCGTGTGCTTGAGTTTCTTGCTGCATACAATTGCCATTGTGCCTCCCTTGTTCCAAATTATATTTATTTCCTCATCCATCAAGTCTGTTATTTAAATTGTAGGAATGATTTTCTATCTGGGGCTTCCTGCCTCTCTCTCTCTCTCTCTCTCTCTCTCTCTCTCTCTCTCTCTCTCTCTCTCTCTCTCTCTCTCTCTCTCTCTCTCTCTCTCTCTCTCTCTCTCTCTCTCTCTCTCTCTCTCTCACGCATGGTGTAGGCTGATTGGTCCTTTGACATGCAATATGGTTGCCGATCAACTTGCGTCTCTGTCTTTGTGTAACATTTAAGTTGCTCAGTTTTGCAGACAAGCTGGTTTCACTGCAGCACATGTAAGAGTTTTTTTTTTTTCTTTGAAAATTTTATTTGCTCAGGAGGTTTGTTGGTGTTTTTATTGTATTAGCTTGCTCAATAACTTCTTCTTTTGGCCATGATGCATAGAAGCGTGTCTTTAACAAGGTAAGCCCTAACCAAATATGACTGGCACACATCGCTAGGAACTTTAGGTCATTAGATTAAATAAATCCACACAATACTAGTCTAAAGTATTAGTATACTTTGTTTTTTGCGTGTTCCGAATCGGCTCTCTCCTGGTATTTGTTTTACCGCATTGCCTTTGTAAGTTTACTCTTCTAACGGAACGTGTTTGACGCATCCCCACTACAATGTCGTTGTGATATTCTTTTAGTAGATTGAATGACTGCGGCAAGCACCGACGATGTGCACAGATGATGACTGCATATGCCAGTCGAGAAAATCTGGCCGCCTCTCATGGATTATGATGAAATTTACATCACGCACACCATGGGCGGAGTGGTCCGCAGGACACGAAAAGTATATTTTGGCCTTAAGTCACTAATTAAACAAACTCTGGGCTTTCCTGGTTCAGGTAAACATTACGAGTTAGGTCATTAGCCTTTTAAGCCATTCAGCAAAGCAGATCGTGGCACACATAGAAATTCAGTTTATTAGCATTATGCTATTTGGCCAGTGGCCAAGGCACACCTAGCTAACTCAGTACATATGGCTCTTCGGAGCAGCAGCAGTACATAAGTCTTGGCAATAGATCTGCTCGGTTGGGGATTTGTGTTATGAGATTTGTGCAGCTTCCCTGCTTTTTGGTTGATTGTTTATAATGTCTATTTCTGCAGCAGAACGTTCCTACATGCTCGATGCAGCATGTCACGTGTTTGTTATTTCCAATTGTGGAGCAGCAGCAGCAGCATGTTCAACATGCTTAACTCAGTATGACTGTGCATTTTCTAGCATTGGCAAGTCTCAGTACTCGCTCTGTAGCAGCAGCATCAGCAGACAGCAGCAGCAGTGTACTGTAGCAGATCTAGTGTACTATCAATATTTCAAACACACATTAACAAGCTAAATATTTCTGTGACAGCTTGAGTGTTGTCATGACTAAAATGAGGTTTGTTAAGTTGGAAGCGGAGTCAGAAATTAACAGGGGCTCGGGGCAAGAAATGCAATGGAAAGTAACAAAAAAATGCCCCCCAAAATTTTAAATGGGGGCGTAAAACAGCCTTTGTAAGTCTCAGCTTGTGCAGAAACAGATCATGTTAACCACACAAGCCGACAGACCCAATTGTTTTCTTTGGAAATGTTTGTAGTGGCTCCCATTGGACAGAGGGCAGTGAGGTTAATATGCCGAGAGAGATGAGAGCAGAGCACAAGAACAAACAAGCACACATTTATTTATTTTTATCATGGTGAGGACTTTCCAGTGAGTTCTATTGTATTTATCCTGAGCTAATGATATTTTCTATCCCCTAATCCTGAATGTTACTTTATAGACATTATTATGATAAGCCATTTTCTTTGTGAGAACCATTGGCTGCTCCCCAAAATATTGGTGATTTTAGGTTTTTTGGTCCCCACAATGTAGGCAAAACCTGAATACACACACTCATTTTATGTCTCCAGTTTGTCTCAGTCTATACCATGATAAACAAAATGAATTGAACTGAATGAAATTTCATTTTCAATATGTAATTCAATCTCCTCAGAGTTTGATGTTGTTTTACACAATCACTTTGTATCTGTTCTATGGTCCTATGATAGTCTGAGATAGTGAACTTTACATTTAACAGTCCACTGTCTGTGACTCCCTTTCAGCAGAAAATCAATTAGAACAGAAACACTTTTAAAGTATTGTTTGGAAAAACTACTTGACCAGAATGCAGACTCATTCTTGGATCTAAAAACACTATTGCATGAGAAAGTCCCTTTTTTCACCTTTGTGCTAGGCAGAAGAATATCTATTCTGTTTAAAGATGAATGAAGATAACTGATAAAAACAGATGCTCCTGCATTTTTAAAGTTAAGTGTGCGATTCAAAGGAAATAAGATTAAAACAACGAAAACCAAAGGATAATGTGCTTGTTGACCCCATGTCAACACTCACAACACAGAAGGTCATTGTTGTTGTTATCATGTTATCATGAGTATGTATGTATATATATATATAATAGTGCCACACTTGACTGAATGTTTTTCATGATGTTTTTTATATCAAGGCTTTTAATTAAATGCTTGTTTTAGAGACAAATATAAATTGTATGTATGACAATGTCCGTGATTTTTTAAGATGGAAATGTATATGACTATAAATGAAAGGAATAGAGTACATCTTCTGTCCTGTAACTGGTCACCATTTCTTTTATGTTTTTCCTCTATTTGTAAATAGTTGTTCATTTTAAATGGTCCTGCAGTGTGACCAACATATACAATATATAGTACAAAAATTGCATGTTAGTATTTATAAAGTTTTTCTTTTTAAACAGTTCATCAAGGATGGACTTCAAAGACATTAAGTCATTAATCTTAAAGTTCATACAAAATCTTTGTTTAAATACTGGCCCTTAACCCTTACATTGAATAACTTGCACTGCACACAAATAACTAATATTGGAATTATATACATGCTGTTTAGCCAGATGGGAACTGGCCCCTACAGTGAGCCTGTATTCTCCAAAATGTATTTTTCTCCATTAAGTATCAGAAATGCCAAATAAGCATCAGAAAAAAAGTGAAAGCTCCATAAATATAAACATTTATTATAGTGTTCTCACCTAAGGTGATGTTTCGAGCCCACAGCTCATCATCAGGTAATAAAAACATTTAAAGGTCAGCCCTTATATACCCCAGAATCAATATACATCATATGATTAACCAGATAATAGCTTTTTTTTTTATGCCTAAACATGCAAAAAGAGAATAAACAATCAAACTGAATAAAAATAAATAAATAAAAAAGGCATACAAGAATATATATATATATATATATATATATATATTCACTGGCGGCCAAAAGTTTGGAATAATGTACAGATTACTTTTATTCAGAGTACTTTTATTCACCAAAGTGGCATTCAACTGATCACCATGTAATGACATGGATAATGTGAAAAAATACTATTACAGTTTTAATAAAAAAAAAATCTGAAATTCTAGAAACCACTTCAAAGATTTCTCATCAAAAAATCCTCAGCGTGCACCAATGACAGCTTTGCAGATCCTTGACATTCTAGCTGTCAGTTTGTCCAGATACTCAGGTGGCATTTCACCCCACACTTCCTGTAGCACTTGCCATAGGTGTGGCCAGGGCTGGACTGGTAATCTGGCATACCGGGCATTTTCCCGGTGGGCCGACACACTTTGGGGCCTATCAGGGGAGGACTGGCCATTGGGAGAACTGAGGGATCCAGTGGTTCGGCCGCAAAATGCGCCGCGATAAGCTAAAATGAGCCCCCACGTTATTTGGAACGGACCACAAAACGGTGGATATGCAAAAAAGGACAGTGGGCCAGATGCTATGTAAAATCCTGGGCCGATTTCTCTTCCCAGTCCAGCCCTGGATGTGGCTTGTCAGGCACATGGCAAGTCATTTCTAGTGCCAAATGATCAATTTAGCATGATTACTCAAGGATAACATGTTGGAGTGACAGCAGCTGGAAATGGGGCTGTCTAGATTTGATAAAAAATTTAATTGTTCAAATAGTGACGCTGCTGTTTTTTACATCAGTAATGTCCTGACTATACTTTGAGATCAGTTGAATGCCACTTTGGTGAATTAAAGTACCAATTTCCTTCCTTTTATACACCAAACAAGATAATTTTTCAAAACACTTTTTGAGGTGGGAGTAATGTACCAATGGCAATGTACCAATGTTTCTGAATAATGTCTTCTATTTCCTTAGCCAACGGTGAATATTAGATATAACAATTGACTCGTTGTTTTGTTTTTCTAGATTTTTTATGAGACATTCTTGTTATGACATGTTTTTGAAACGATTCACAGCAGATTGAATCCACTCCTCAGAGTAGGTTCTTTGTCTAAACCTATCTGACAGAATATCTGATTGATGCTGGTAGTCATCATCTCTATTACAGATCCTCCAGATACAGCTAAATTGAGAAATATGTAAAGAACGCTTCAATGGAACAGGGTGGTAAGAATACCCATGTAGTTACTTATCATGGTCAGTGGGTTTACGTTATAGACTTGTTTGAAGATCAGTTGCTGTATTGTTGACATAAACGTCTAGAAAATGTATTCTATCATGATTAAACTCCATAGTAAATTTTAATGCACAGCTGCTATCATTAACAAGATGCTGAAGTTCCTGTTATTGGGACTCTGTACCACTCCATATGAAAAAAATTACATTCTTGACTGTACACGAATTGTTGTTCAAATAAACCACAGAATAAAGGCAAAACTAGGGTCCATTTTATAACCCATACTGACTCCAGAAACCTGTAAATAAAAATCAGATCCGAAAAGAAAATACTTATGTGACAGCACCTGTTTAGTCAAATCAAGTGCTGCTTTAAGACCTTCAAATAGAACAATAGTATAAAGCAATTCCACATCTAGTCACTAAAAGAACAGGTGTAGTGGGCAACTGCACAGATCGAATGATATCAATGAAGTCCATAGTATCCCTATTATACGCTGTTTTGAAACAATGTGTGTTGTGAAAAGCACTATACATATTAAAATGACTTGACACGCTTATTCTAATGTGAGCTTGCACTTCAGTTCACCTGACAGAGTCTTGGACTTTTGACTCAGGTGACTGAGGCTTTAGCCCAACCAAGCATGCAAGCTGGTACGTGAGACGAAAGTGTCACAAAAGTGTCATTTACTTTTAGGACACTATTGGTTTGTTTCAGGTTGGGAAGGTATGTTTTACACATTATAACCTCAATCTAAAATTCACATTAAAAACCTTGTATGATTACGGCACCATTTCACTTTTGGCGGCCCCTTGCTTGACATTTTACTGGGAAACTGCAGCGAAACGAATTATAAAACACTTACTTTTTTTTGGCAAAAATGTGTCCAAGGTTATGTAACTTTCATGAGATCAGGCTGAAAAAAAACTTAATTTCCTTAAAATAGGCATTATACAGGTATATGATTTTATTTATTAATGTATTTATTTTATTGGGAAAATGGAAATGTGAAAAGGGTCCATTTGCAAAATTCTGTATCAAACCATTTTGTGTTGAAGTCATGTCACACCATTTTTTTTATTTTACTTCTACTCAAATACGGTGGGGGAAAAAAAAAAACATTTTAATATGCAGTGGCAGTTAATAGTTAGTGGCAGTTAGTTGTGAAACAGCACTATTACCAACGGACCACCATTTTTTGGTCGATTACAGGCACGCTAGAGAAAATTTGTAGTTTTGTTTCCAAAGACTGCACCATCTGTTTAGAGAGTCTGGCTGGTGTCTTCATGGGCCATGAATCATATGAACATCTGGTCCAGGTGAGAACAAAGCACACAAACAGAGTTGCTTGCACAAACCCAAACAGCTCTTAGTATGTGTGTGCTGTTGACAATGAACTGCACAGCCTGTTTCCCTATTCATTTTCCACAGTAAAGTATCATCCTTAACTACGAGACTGTCAGCCAAGGTAAACACAGGTGATCTGAACATACTTTTATATACCTGTTTTCAGTAGCTTTGATTCAAGTTCCAAATGAAGTTAACAAAGCAAATGTTATCCCAGAACAGAGCAGGATTAAATCAAATGTATTGAATTAACAAAAAAAACATCACTGACCCTGTACATCCTTTCCTTTCATAACACTCACAATTTCTATTTTCTCCATGTCAGCTTCTCTAACTGCAAATATTAATGTTTGACCATTCAATGTTACAAAGTCTCTCCGACCTGAAATCTGATTTTTTTTTTATTATTTAGCGATGCAATAAAACAAAATTATAAGGTTTTTAACCTTAACGGTATTCAAAGTGCTTTACACTGCATCTCATTCACCCATACACACACATATTCATACACAACACAAGGTGCTAGCCTGCCATTGGGAGCAACTTGGGGTTCAGTGTCTTGCCCAAGGACTCTTCGGCATGTGGAGTTGTGTGGGCCGGGATTCGAACCACCAACCCTGCAATTAGAGGCCGACCCACTCTACCAACTGAGCCACAGCCGCATTTGGCAGAATGGTCTTGGATGTGTTGTTAGCTCAAGCAGCTATATTTAGATTTGAACCGTTTAAAGCAACCTACAAATATTAAAATAAGTATACGTGTAATGCTTACTGTAGACTATATAGATCTTATATTTGCTGATTTATATATTTTTATCTATGAAACTCTCATTTCAGACCTTTCATTTCTTACATTTAGTGAGCAATATGGTATTGTTTATCCCACATATATTTAAACCTTTATCCCTAGAACAGACATGTATCTTTACCACCCTTAAATGCATATGTGGGCCAAAATAGACCCAGGTGAAATCTAGAAGCAATTTCTTTGTAAAACAACTTTTTAGTTTTTTAAGTTTTATAGTTGATATACATTTTTATCAATTTGGAAGAGTTTCAGACACATTGAAAATGGAGCAGGACTTTTGGGTGACAGCATAAAAAATATGGGCAATTTCCATGTTTGGTGGTAAAATATGAAATGTCTCAACAATTCCACCCACATAAAGTACCTAAAAAATAGGACCCACAAAAGGGTAGGGATTCAAATTCTCTTATAATGAAAAAATTCAACTAAATGTTTCAAAAGTTATTGTTTGAATTCTTTATTAATGGTTTAAAACAGATCATTAATTTCAGATAACCCTAAACAGGCTGATACTGCATGAGAAATTCACTTTCACATATATTATGCCTTTGTTCAATACAAGTCAATTCAATACTTGTACTAAATATCTATGTGAAGTAATCAACAGGCGATTCGTTTTGCAGTATGATAATAATTCAACCTCAGATATTAAAGTAACATTAAAGCACACGTCAAAAAAACTAGAGCATTATGCCTAGATGCAAAATTGCAGATATACACGGCATAAACTCAATAAATAATCTGCAACCTTTTAATGTGAATCAACAAAAAAATTGTACCTTTGCAATTTATTTCAAATATACATAATATGCTCAAACATAAATACACATTTTTAGAGAGAAAACACTTTTTTGTTGAATTACTTCAGACAGCAATGCAAAATGACATGCACACACACCCTTAGTAAAGGTCAGTAGTAGGGCCAGGTTAGCATAACAGTTAAACGTTCTGTCATTATTAGTCATACTCCTGTCATTCCAAACCTGTATGACTATATTTATTCTGTGGAACACAAACGATGATGTTAGAATGTTCACCTCAGCCACCGTGCACTATCGTTGTATGATGGTGATCTCATGTTGTGTTTCATGGAAGAAAGGCAGTTTATAAGGTTTTGGAAGAAAATAAAGGCAAGTGTTGACAGAATTTCCATGTTTGGGGGACCTAATCCTTTAACTTTTAACCAAACCTTGTAAAAACAAGACTTTAAATGTGAATTACAACAGTTGAATATTAACGTACAGCTGTGAATGGGAGTTAGTGCACATATTCATCATCACTGAGATCAGAATCATCTGCATCAACTTCACCTTCAATCACTGATTTCTTCCCTTTACAACACGAAACAATTAAACCAACAATAAATACCTGCAACACAACAAAACACACAACCACACAAAATAATAGTTATTAAAACATGATCATATTGCTTGCCTCTTGATTACCTAACATTAAATTTACATGCATTTTATGAAAATTCACTCCATTACTCACCACAAGGAAAGCCCAGTTGCCGAAATAGTAGATGGTGCTGAAGAACCAAAACTTGTGTAGGAACAGGTATGATCTTGTTACTGTGCACTGATCTGTAAAACAAAATGGTGCAAAAATTGACTTTCATTATTTTTTTTCCCCAGAAGTTAAATATTTAAATTTGTAATCAGCTAAGTTTACACACAATTACTTCTTACAACGATTATGCTTAATAAGATGGCAACATGTAAGGTCATTTAAAAGCCTTAAACAATAAGGTCGTAAGCATTTTTTGCATTAACCGATTGGCACACATTACCCCAATTTTCGCTCTGCATGTAAACACCTTTACCGGCTTATCCAATGCGCGCAAGTGTTGTGCTTGTTTTGAAGTCAAAAGCAGAGAATAATCCGATGATATATTTACATTTACATTTATGCATTTGGCAGACGCTTTTATCCAAAGCGACTTACAGTGCCCTTATTACAGGGACAATCCCCCTGAAGCAACCTGGAGTTAAGTGCCTTGCTCAAGGACACAATGGTGGTGGCTGTGGGGCTCGAACCAGCATCCTTCTGATTACCAGATTACCAGTTATGCACTTAGACCACTGTAGTGATATCTGATATCAAATCTCAAGAGCACCAAACTAAACAAAGACAGCATTTTCAATCTTGTGTGAACTATCACTTAAAGTCTGTTCAAATCCTAACTCTACGAGCAATGGAAACAGACCCCGTTTACACCTGGTATTAGACTGCTTTTCAGGTGATCCGATCACAAGTTGTACATGCTACAGGTGTTAATGGGGTTCAAAACTTTGGTGATCAGATCACTGAAACTACATACATTTGAGGTGTAAATGCCAATCACATAAGAGATCTTAATACCAGGTGTAAATGGGGTCATTGTGATGCTTGCCTTAGCAAACACTGCTAATTAGCATTTAAAGTACAATTCTGCAGTTTATACCAAGTGTGCAGAGGGTTACAAAGTGCTCTCTAGGGAAAGCTACAATTTTAATTCAAACATCCCAACACCTGCAGAAATCACGATAATGAATAAGCTAAAGAGAAAAACGCAAAAACCAGCTGGTGAAAATCTAAAGGAATAAGCAAACGCTAATGTGTTTCTCAAGTCAGAAGGTCTGTAGGTTACTCAGGTTATTCAACAATAACTGTCATTCAGGGGGAAATAATCACATTTGCAACAACAGCATGTGCATTTCTCAAGGAGCATGACATGGTAATTGCTGGCAAGCAGCGTTTTGTAATTGCACCAACCACGTTTTTCAGGTTTGGGCTAGCAATAATCCAGCCCTTACTTACAGTAAACGCATAAGAGAACCTGAAGCGAGACACCTCTGGCTAACCTCTCACACTGACCAGAAAAAGGGAAACAAGCTGAGGTGAGCTGATGTCCATGCCATTGAAAATGAGTCTTTGGCCTTGCTGAACTTTCAGAATTTGAAGACATAATGTGAGAAAGTGGGTAAACATCACTCAGTAATCAGAAAATGAGCATATTTGTAGACAAGGTTAAGATGGGTCAAGGTTTGGCTGGTTAGCAATGGTAGTTAGCTGCAGGTAAATGATTAACTACGACATCATGCAGGCAAAAAGGATATGTCTCCATTCATGGCCACTCAAAAATAAGCTGTGTATTCTGACTAATTTTTTTCCCCAAGCAACATTAACAATCACAAATATTTCATTCCATTTACATTTATGCATTTGGCTGACACTTTTATCCAAAGCGACTTACAGTGCACTTTTTACAGGGACAATAACCCCAGAGCAACCTGGAGTTAAGTGCCTTGCTCAAGGACACAATGGTGGTGGCCGTGGGGATCAAACCAGCGAACTTCTGATTAACAGTTATGCGCTTTAGCCCACTACGCCACCACCACTCACTATATCATAGCAGAGTAGATGTATTCCCATCAGTGCTTGAAGTGGGCAGGTACTCACTGGTATGCAGTACCTGCACTTCTCTAATTTAGTCTACAGAGAACCGGCAGTTTCTCTGTACCACCACTTCTCAGTCTCCCAGTACCATATAATGTTTTTATTTAATGTGATCAGTGAGGCCCACCAATCACTTTTATCTAATCTTCCAAATGATTTTGATAAAATCGAGGTAAAGATTCAAATGCTGCTTTTTATTCTCCATTCTTTTGCGTAATGCTCGTAAAAAGATTATATGAAGTTTGAACTTTCCTATGCATAAATCAAAACAGTGTTTGTTTCTATATACAGATGTGTGTTAGAGTTCAATCCTGACATCATCAAATCAGTTTGTTCACCGTGTCTAATGCTAATTATCTGCACAAGTATCTGGCTCCTGTGTGCAAATTCATGTGTGCAGGAAAAGGAAAAGCTAATTTTGCACTCATTGAATGAGAGGATAATACAAATTAAAAGTGTCTCATTGCATATAAAGAACACAAAGTTTACCAACTTGGTACTTTTATTCACCAAAGTGGCATTCAACTGATCACAAAGTATAGTCAGGACATTACTGATGTAAAGAAACAGCACCATCACTATTTGAAAAATGTCATTTTTGATCAAATCTAGACAGCCCCCATTTCCAGCAGCCATCACTCCAACACCTTATTCTTGAGTAATCATGCTAAATGTATAATTTGCTACTAGAAAATCACATACAATCATATCAAACAAAACTGAAAGCTATTTGGTTTGTTAAATGAAGCTTAACATTGTCTTTGTGTTTGTTTTTGAGTTGCCACAGTATGCAATAGACTGGCATGTCTTAAGGACAATATTAGGTCAAAATTGGCCATGAAGGCTATGAAATTTGAAATTGCCAAAAAACTGAAGATTTCATATAAAAGGTGTACACTACAGTCTTTAAAGACAAAGGACAACTGGCTCTAACAAGGACAGAAAGAGATGTGGAAGGCCCAGATACATCTAAACAAGAGGATAAGTACATCAGAGTCTCTAGTTTGAGAAATAGATGCCTCACAAGTCCTCAGCTGACAGCTTCATTGAATTCTACCCACTCAACACCAGTTTCATGTACAACAGTAAAGAGAAGAATTTTAAAGAAAAAGACACTTTTGAAACAGAAAAACTAAAAGAAAACATTAGAGAGGGCAAAGAAACACAGACATGAGACAACAGATAGTTGGAAAAGAGTGTAATGGATCTATTGCAATTTTGTGGGATCAGCTAGAGTGTAAGGTGCATGAGAAGTGCCCGACAAGACAGCCATATATCTATAGCAAGTGCTAAAGTAGCGTGGTGTTAACCTGAGTATCTGGACAAACTGACAGCTAGAATGCCAAAGTTGTCATTGCTGCACATGGACGATTTTTTAATGAGAACTCTGAAGTATTTTAAGGAGTCCTGAATATTTTGTTTCAAATTTTAATAGTAATTTTCATGTTTTTCATGTTCTGACTATACATTGCGATCAGTTGAATGCCACTTTAGTGAATAAAAGAACCAATTTCTTTCCATAAGAGCAAAATCTGTACATTATCCAAACTTTTGGCCACCAGAGTATATTTTAATGTAATTGTCTTACTGTAACCGTGATTGTTGCTTTTTAAAATAAATAAATGAGGGAAGATTCATAGTTATTTTATGTGTTAATCAACGTTATTCAATAAATACTGTTGATAGATTTTAACTTGTATTGACCCCAGAACATTCCTTTTACAGTGTGGTATTACTGCACACGGAATGTAGTCTATAAACATAATTTAAGAGAAACGTCTGTAAACATTTTAAGTTTATTATAGCAGCAGTTCTTATTGTGTTTGTCTGCTGCACCCTTCACAACACAGCCCTAAGAACAGGCCCGGAATTATGCTGTGGAAATTATGTTCATCATTAATTTTGTAGGAATGTTTGTGAAATAACCTAATTTGCATTATTCTTTTAGTGAATTGGGCTCTAAATCTAAGGCCCAAATTTGTATCTTTGAATTGGTGATCAGGAGGAACTGGACCTGTTTGAGTGCAGGCACCTCCCCTCATTCACTTTTCCTGCCATCTGCAGCTCAGCAGATGCTCACCTGAAATACTAAGCAGATGGTTCCCAACAGTGCTCTGGCTAAACAAATCATTGTGTACACCACTGACCCAGCTCACCTTCAGATCGCAGTCACTGCCGATAGAGAAAGCCTGCAAAAGACCACAGCCAATCAGACCAGCAGCTTGCTCACTGGTTCTGTTTGTGTGGCATTGTGCTGTTGTCTTTTTGAGCCTTGACGTTTGAAGTGATAGTTTACCCAAAAATGTTGTGAAAGTTTGGTTTATTTACTCCCTTTGTGTTCTTTCAAATCCATATGAATATATTTTTGTGTTCCCCAAAGAAACAAAGTCATATGGTTTTGAAACAGTATGAGAGTGAGTGAACAATTACATAATCTTTTATTTTTGGGTGAACTAGACCTTTAAAAGCCAAAACTCTCTTGGAGGAAGACCATGAGAAAGCGTGAGTTTAGTGTTTGGTCATTACATCAGGGAAACCTCACTAAAACATACATAATTAATGCTGACTCATTTGTTCCTGTGTGTCTATGGAATAAGAACGAGATGAAAATAGAAGAAAAACATTTTCTGAAGTGCTCTTGCTGTGAGACAAACATATTCTCTTACATTTCTGCCTCTCTGTTTGTTCGGTTTGGAGTTGTAGGGGCTTTGTTTGTCTTTAACTACACTGTTTTATAAAAGCACTCTTCACATTTCACAATGTTTTTCTGAATTCTGCAAGATCACTGAATCTCTAAGCCTGGCTCTATTTTATCAGAGTGGACCCCAGAGATGGACGAATACTTTCTGCCCTGAAAAAACACCCTATCCTTTTCAAACGCCTTCAAATATCTTGACACGAACAAAGACATCCAACCACAGACTCATGTTGGACAACATTTGTACAATCATCTGAAAGTCAATACAGCCTGATGGACAAATGGATATTACTAAATATTATTACTGCCTTCTGTTTCCAGAGTGGGAGAAATCCATTGTGGAATGTATCATTAAATATCCTAAAGCTCCTAAATTCTAAAGTTTACAACTTTAGTAGCATGAACTAACATATAACATTTACAAAGATTAATAAATGCTGTAAAAAAACACATGTTCTTAGTTTGTTTATGATACCAAATGCGTAAAATAATGTAAAAAGATGGAACATTATTGTAAATTGTTACCAAAGTACCTTGGAGTTCTATTAAATAACATGATACACAAAAATAACAATCATTCAGTACAATGGTAATACCATAACTGCAGGTTTCTGCCACTACACTACTTAAAGGAACCTCTGTATCCATCTTCTTTATATACACTCACCTAAAGGATTATTAGGAACACCATACTAATACTGTGTTTGACCCCCTTTCACCTTCAGAACTGCCTTAATTCTACGTGGCATTGATTCAACAAGGTGCTGAAAGCATTCTTTAGAAATGTTGGCCCATATTGATAGGATAGCATCTTGCAGTTGATGGAGATTTGTGGGATGCACATCCAGGGCACGAAGCTCCCGTTCCACCACATCCCAAAGGTGCTCTATTGGGTTGAGATCTGGTGACTGTGGGGGCCATTTTAGTAAAGTGAACTCATTGTCATGTTCAAGAAACCAATTTGAAATGATTCAAGCTTTGTGACATGGTGCATTATCCTGCTGGAAGTAGCCATCAGAGGATGGGTACATGGTGGCCATAAAGGGATGGACATGGTCAGAAACAATGTTCAATGAAGCTGGCATTTAAGCGATGCCCAATTGGCACTAAGGGGCCTAAAGTGTGCCAAGAAAACATCCCCCACACCATTACACCACCACCACAGCCTGCACAGTGGTAACAAGGCATGATGGATCCATGTTCTCATTCTGTTTACGCCAAATTCTGACTCTACCATCTGAATGTCTCAACAGAAATCGAGACTCATCAGACCAGGCAACATTTTTCCACTCTTCAACTGTCCAATTTTGGTGAGCACTTGCAAATTGTAGCCTCTTTTTCCTATTTGTAGTGGTGATGAGTGGTACCCGGTGGGGTCTTCTGCTGTTGTAGCCCATCCGCCTCAAGGTCGTGCGTGTTGTGGCTTCACAAATGCTTTGCTGCATACCTCGGTTGTAACGAGTGGTTATTTCAGGCAAAGTTACTCTTCTATCAGCTTGAATCAGTCGGCCCATTCTCCTCTGACCTCTAGCATCAACAAGGCATTTTCGCCCACAGGACTGCCACATACTGGATGTTTTTCCCTTTTCACACCATTCTTTGTAAACCCTAGAAATGGTTGTGCATGAAAATCCCAGTAACTGAGCAGATTGTGAAATACTCAGACCGGCCCGTCTGGCACCAACAACCATGCCACACTCAAAATTGCTTAAATCACCTTTTTTTCCCATTCTGACATTCAGTTTGGAGTTCAGGAGATTGTCTAGACCAGGACCACACCCCTAAATGCATTGAAGCAACTGCCATGTGATTGGTTGATTAGATATTTGCATTAATGAGAAATTGAACAGGTGTTCCTAATAATCCTTTAGGTGAGTGTATATTAGGGCTGTCGATTTAACGCGTTAATAACGTGCGATTAATTTGACAAAAATTAACGCGTTAAAAAAATTAACGCACTTTAATCGCAATGCTTAACTGATAAATTCAAGCTTGTAGTACCACCTGTTTACTGCAGAGGGCAGTAATTAAAATTTCAGCTGTGTGAGCAACACAGTTTATACAATGAAGAAAACAATTCTTGCGTTCAAAACACTTTATGGAGCGCAAATGCGATCTTTAAGGGATCTTAATATGTGTTTAAAGATTGAGTATTAAACTATATTTAACTTGACACAGTGACCTAAACATTAGATTTTTATGACGCAACACACCTGAGATGCGACACAAGCATGTCTGATGCAGGTCGTAAGGTCTTTACCTCATACATATTTAATTATCAACAAGGTTAAGAAGGTGTCCTTTAAACTGTTGCACTGTTTTTACCCAGTCAATCTTTATTTAAGAAACATGCTCCCTGAAATAGATCCACTTTGCTCCTTCTGTAATGCTGTGATGAAAAGTTTGTTTGTTTGTATGTACCTCTATTTTAACTAGTTTTTCTTTGCTTTATGAAGACGTTTTATTTGGTTTTCACAGATTTGATAACTTAACCTAAACAAACCCTCACAATAAATCTCCAAATGATTGACAAATTCTCTTGTGTAATGGATTGCTGTGAACTGTATGCCAATGATTGGATTATGATCAATAATATGGTAGTAAACAATACATTGTATTATAAAGCCACTTTTATATTGTCTTATCAATGATGAACTCTTCTGCTACAAGAATGTAATGCATTTTAATTATCTGAATATTTGTTTATATATATATATATATATATATATATATATATATATATATATAATTTGTTAATATTTAAAGTTAACTATGTATACTTATTTCATATGCGATTAATTAATCGGACACCATGTAATTAATTTGATTAAAAATTTTAATCGATTGACAGCCCTAATATATATATATATATATATATATATATATATATATATATATATATATATATATATATATTAAATTCATTTTTTTTTTAAAAGCAGGCCTATTACTATAAATCAAAGGCTACCTAAATGAAATAAATGCTATTATACTGCTATTTGCTGTGTCAGTTACAGCATCTATCTGTAAGCTGTGTGCACTGGGTCTAAATCAGATTAAAAGAGAGTGCATTAAGGTGCATTAGATTCTCTCTCACTCTCTACCAGCAGTAACACCATGGGGTGCACATGGAAGCATGGATGCTTGCCAGGCTCAGCCTGATGTGGTTATTAATTAAAATGTTCCTTAATTATCTGTTCTGTTTTAGTGTTTAGCTTGATAGTTATAGCTGGGTCTCTATGCACCAAACTAGGAGTGGATTCGGAAAGACCGAGATACAGTCAAAGGGGTGAGATGAAAAAAAATAAAAGACAAATGCTTTAATGAGGACTAGAATACCAAATTCTAGTTACTTGCCACTGGTTAGTTGATGCATACAGGGCCGTTCACACAGAACATGTTGTTGCATTCATCTGTACTGTTTTGCATTTGTTTTTCTACATAAACATGCAGATTTGACCATTGAAACACACCTCCTGCCTGGACGTTTCTTTCAACATCATTGTAAGTGAACATTTATATAATGTATAAGGGACAGTGAATATCATAGATCATGTCACTGGTCACCATTTATTTATTTTTACATTTTTTAAACACTTTTAGCCTTCACTAGCTCATTTTAAATTCTCATGGAGTGACAAAATAACTTTTAAATAACAAATCTATTTACGTTCTCAAATAATTTGAGGTCATAAAAGATACAGGCATAATTCATTATAATACATAATTATGCAAAATGCTGTTTAAAATAGTAAAGGACATTTTTGAGGGACAACAGGACAACTTTGTAACATGAATAGCCCACTATATTGGAAACAAACACACTTTCCACTTTTGCTTCTCGCTGTCTTTCGCCACTTTTTGTTGTGCAAACAGATGCCTAAATAAGTTCTCAGAAGGCTTCAACTGGAGCGGTAGCTAATCTTTATCACAAAGCAATACAAGTGTAAGCCAAAAACAGGCCAGGGAAAAGTGAGGGCTTTCCAAAATGACCTCAAGGGAAGAAAAAGAGTAAAAGCAGCAAGTGTATTGTGTCATGTCAAGGAAACTGCGAAACAGAAGGGTGTCAGTTCGAGTGCGAAATTGCATACAATCAAAGAGTCCCACTTATTTTTCACAAAAACTAATCCCGTGAGGTTAGAATGAGAACAGATTCAGAGAAGACCGGTGGAAGAAGAGTGCAGCTGTAGCAGATGAGTGATATTAGGGCTGCTGTCTCACCTGTTACCCATCCTCATATTTATAGCTGCTACATAACACAGTCTCACATGACTCATGATTCATGCTGGATGCATGGACAGTGAAAATAGAGCAAGTGTATAGGTCAGGTTTAATCTATAAAAAAATCTTTAAAATGCTTGTATGCATGGTGGTGAATTTTAATGCTATGCAATTTAGTCTGATACTGTTTAGTACGAGGTTTGATTTCGACTTTGAGACTAAACATTCATCTTACCTGGGTTCGATTAGACAATGTCAAGCCTCAGGTTTTTCATTTAGTAAATCTTTGTATAGTTATTAGTAAAATTTAGTGCATGTAGACTGGAAATGAGAAATAAGCGATCTCCAAAGGACTGTGAGGAAGATCTGGAACAAACTGCTAACAAACTGAAGCTTACATTTTAAATACAAGCAGCAATCACCTCGTTTAACCAGTCTCTCACAACATTTCATGCCAAAAAGAAGGAAGTTCCTTAACATTTCTTCTCTGTTCAATATCAGATGTATTCAGTTTTCTATTTTCAAAAGTCAAAGTGCAAATGTGAAAATGATGAAGCTCTCAAATCTCAATTCCACTTGTGTCACCCTAGGTTTGACATTAAACTGAAATTGACTTAAAGTATCATATTTGAATGCAGTCAAGCGCAAATGAAATTTGAGAGCTATGACAGAGGTGGAGTTGTGGTGGTGTAGTGGGCTAAAGAACTAACTAAATTAACACATAACTGTTAATCAGAAGGTCGCTGGTTCGATCCCCACAGCCACCACCATTGTGTCCTTGAGCAAATCACTTAACTCCAGGTTGCTCTAGGGTGATTGTTCCTGTAATAATTGCACTGTAAGTCGCTTTGGATAAAAGCGTCTGCCAAATGCATAAATGTAAATGTAAATATAAATGTTTACATTTTCAGCAATAAATAAAAATTTCGGTCGACTCCTCAAGCAAAGCTATCATATAGGTTGAAAGAACTTGGAATATAGCGCATAAGTCGAATTGAATACTTTTCTGGATGCTTCTTTTTGTGTCCAACAAACTATCATTGTATGGAACAGAGAAATCAGGACATTCTGCAAAATAAATTATTTTGGTGCCATGGAAGAGAGAAAACCATACAAGTTTTGTAATGGCATGATGGCGAGTAATTTATTTAAATTATTTGGATGAATTATGACTTTAAAATACTTTTTGCAGATTTGCAAACTGTTCTATCGCTTTCAATCTTTACACTTTTGTCCCATGATTAATATACAGCCCCAAACACTTTTGTTTTAACCTCCAGTCATAATGTGAGGTTCAGACATCTCTGTTGTGTGTGTGTTTTACAGTTGAACTCAGAGTTTATATTCACTTAGGTTGAAGTCAATAAAACTCATTTTTTAACCACTCCACAAATTTAATATTAGCAAACTATAGTTTTGGCAAGTCGTTTAGGACATGACATGAGTCATTTTTCCAACAATTGTTTACAGAGAGATTGTTTCACTTTTAATTTACTATATCACAATTCCAGTGGGTCAGAAGTTTACATACATACATACATACATACATACATACATACAAGTTAACTGTGCCTTTAAGCAGCTTGGAAAATTCCAGAAAATGATTTCAAGCCTTTAACCAATTAGCTTCTGATAGGAGGTATACTGAATTGGAGGTGTAACTCTGGAAAAGTTTTAAAGGTCTACCTTCATATTCAGTGCCTCTTTTCTTGACATCATGGGAGAATCAAAATAAATCAGTCGGGGGTCTGGGTAGCTCAGCAAGTAAAGACGTTGACTACCACACCTGGAGTTGCAAATTCAAATCCATAGTGATGTAAGGTATGGCGGAGGATCAGTGGCCTTAACAGATTCACGAACAAACAAGAACTTACTGTTAAAAACTCCCCTAATTACTGAAATAGAGCCAACCAGTCTCCACAAGCACAATAAATGTATTGACAAAGAGACAATGAACTATTGACAGAGAACCGCATGTGACATCCGCATGCTCACCACGTGCTTATCGTGTGGACAGGAAGGGAAACTTTGAGCGTAACAATGTGTGTGTGTGTGTGTTTTTCAGTTAAACACAGAACTGCATATTGCTAATGAAATACGTGTAATCCCTGTATGTTGTGTATTTCTGAGGTATATCAAACTCGTTAGAACTGTTTCAGTGTGTGTTTTAAACTCTGAGGCCTCATATTTAATAGCCTCAGTGTATATTCCCTTTCTAAGTGTACTAAATATACTTTTCTTGGTATCAAATTAAACCTTACGATTTGGCCTAGCTAAATTCGAATATAAGATCTTCAGTAGAATGATATTACGTTATGTTTTGCCATCTTTTGAGTCATTCAGCCCAAAATCTCTTACCGTCATAAACCCAGCCAGAAACATGCAAATGAGCCGTGGCGGAACAAAGGAATCATTCTCCTGCCCAGAGTAATGGAGGCCTTTACGACCTCCAAAGGAATGTTCAGAGAAGTGCTGACCCTTCCTTCATTCTCTTACTGAGAAAGAGAAATGAACCCTGTTAATCCTATATATATATTCTATATATCCATGTGATAAATATTGACATATATCTAGTGTGCCATCTCACATTTTCCCTTAAATGTGCTTGATCTATGTTTTCTTGCAAACTAATGGGTTAATGTTTCAGACTTTGCATACTATGGTTAACCAAAATCATATGTGTGGCATATTTGGTCTCTATAACTTGGTATTTTGAAGATCGAAATGACTGTGTACATGATATGTCGATAACAACAACATATTAGTATTAAAAGTATATTTCCTATTTTCTTTCTTGCACATGCAATGGGCAATTTTACAACAAAGAGCAATAAACCAAATTCCGCCTGGAACCCAAACCCTTCTCATTGGTCGAGCCAATGAGAGGTGGGACCTGTTTCCGAGGGTATAAAATTGCTGCGCCCACTTCCTCTCATTCTCTTATCTTACCAACTCTTCTTAGCTTCTCTCTCTTATCTCTTCGCTCTGTTATGCTCCTCCGGCTTCCTGCCTTTCTGGTTCTCTGAGCCTTGTGCTCTCTCACTCTCTCAGCTGAATCATGCCAAACTAGGAGGCCCCAAGGACTCCCAAGCGTGTGCCAGGCTACGGCCTCGACTGCCCATTCACCAAGATCCTCTGACTCTCACTGGTTCTCTCTCTCATCAAGACAACATCATCAAAGATCAACTGGAGCCTCAACAAATTGCATCAGGACAGTTTAATTCAAATGGGACATGCAAGTATCAAACTTAGTCTCATTATTTGATACATTAAGTATCCTTAACCCCTTTCTAAAAGGGCGTGTCAGAACTAATATGATGGTTTGCTCAGGCTGTTGATCTGCTGAACTTCAAACAATGCTATAACTTCTTGCCTTCCTGTATTCTGCTTCAGCCCTCTTTCCCTTGGTAAACTGTATGAATGTATGTATATGTATGTTAGAGTAGTTTAAATGTTTAGTCTAATTAATAAAGTCTTGTTCATGTCACACGTAAAGTTGTCTGTGTCTCAAGCTCATATCTAAAGTCTCTAATCATAGATTTTGACTACTTGCTCTTAATACTTAGTAAGAAAGACATTTCCCATGCCCCGGAAATGTACCTTTCTATTAATTAATTAATGAATAACCAATATTGAGTGTTCACGGGATGAACCGAGTATTTGGTTGTAATGTTAATGTAGCTAAATCAAGTTAACCCGATTAACTGATCCAAATATTCATAATCGATTATAACAAGTTATGATTGATTATTAATATTTCATAGAGCTGATTCGCTACCTAATGGTGGAAGAATATAGAGCTGATTCGCTACAGTGACTCCAGCCAGGTTTCCAAAGCAATGAAGCCTGGTTGCTAGGGTGGGGAGACTCAAGTTGGGTTAACCTCATCGTGGTCACTATAATGTGGTTCTCGCTCTCGTGGGGTGCTTGGTGAGTTGTGCATGGATGCCGTGGACAATAGCGAAGCCTCCACATGCACTATGTTTCTGCAATAATGCGCTCAACAAGCCACACGATAAGATGCGTGGGTTGATGGTCTAAGACATGGAGGCAACTGAGATCCATCTTCTGCCACCTGGATTGAGTCACTATGCCACCAGGAGGACTTAGAGTGCATTGGGAATTGGACATTCCAAATTGGGGAGAAAAGGGGAGAAAAAAAATCAGCCAAGAACTCAGAATTTTTTTTTGGACCTCCACAAGTCTGGTTCATTTTTGGGAGCAATTTCCAAATGGAGGTACCATGTTCATCTGTACAAACAACAGTTTGCAAGTATAAACACCATGGGACCATGCAGCCATCATCCCACTAAGGAAGGAGACACATTCTGTCTCCTAGTGATGAGCGTAGTTTGGTGCGGAAAGTGCGAATCAATCCCAGAACAACAGCAAAAGAACATTGTGAAGATGCTGGAGGAAACGTTTAGACAAGTATATATATCCACTGTAAAACAAGTCCTACATCGACATAACCTGAATGGCTGCTCAGCAAGGGAGATGACACTCCAAAACCACCAAAAAAGCTAGACTAACGTGTGCAAGTGCAAATGAGGACAAAGATATGACTTTTTGGATAAATGTCCTCTGGTCTAATGAGAAAAAAATGTAACCGTTATAATTATGAACATAATTATATTTGGAGGAAAAAGGGTGAGACTTGCAAGCCAAAGAACACCATCCCAATCATGCAGCATGGGGGGGCAGCATCATGTTGTGGGGGTCCTTTGCTGCAGGAGGGACTGGTGCACTTCACAAATAGATGGGATCATGAGGAAGAAAAATTATGTGGATATATTAAAGCAACATCTCAAGAAATCAGCCAGGAAGTTAAAGCTCAGTCGCAAATGGGTCTTCCAAATGGACAATGACCACAAGCATGCCTCCAAAGTTGTGGCAAAATGGATCAAGGACAACAAAGTCTAGGTATTGGAGTGGCCATCACAAAGCCCTGACTTCAATCTGATAGAACATTTGTGGGAAAATCTGAAAAAGGGTGTGCAGGCAAGGAGGTCTACAAACATGACTCAGTTACGCCAGTTCTGTCTGGAGGAATGGGCCAAAATTCCAACAACTTATTGTGAGAAGCTTGTGGAAGGCTACCCAAAATTTTTGACCACAGTTAAACAATTTAAAGGCAATGATACCAAATACTAACAACGTGTATGTAAACTTCTGACCCACTGGGAATGTAATGAATGAAATAAAAGTTGAAAAAATCATTCTCTCTACTATTATTTTGCCATTTCACATTCTTAAAATAAAGTAGTGATCCTAACTGACCTAAGGCATGGAATGTTTCTACGATTAAATGTCAGGAGCTGTGAAAAACTGAGTTTAAATGTATTTGGCTAAGGTGTATGTAAACTTCTGACTTCAACTGTAGCTCTTGAACCCTTTCCATTTTCTTGAACAATATAATTTTCCGCCCATTTTGAGAGTCGTTTCTCAGTCTGAGGTGTGAAAAATTGAGGCTCAACTAGTTGGGTTACATGACCCTTTAAATTAAGCTTAAATTATTGATGTGTCCAAGTCACATTTACAAGCTATACACGTAATTCAAAACTGTGGGCTTCCTCTTTTCCGAACAATATATTCCATGCATTTCATTCAACAAGTACCCTTGATAAAACTACTGATTTCTGTCTTTTCTGTCATTCAAAGCTGACCTAAAGCATTGACATTTATGTATTACCTTTATGTCATTTAAGTACAGCAGTGTTATAAGCTACGGTACAAGAGGAAACATCATGTAGAAGTATCTCATGTTAAACAACAGAGAGAAATTTGGTCTTGACAAACATCTGCTGACCTTAAAGTGACCTGAGAGTGAAGCCTAATCCATCCACATAATGACATCATTAAAAGTGATTTGTGTTGTGGTGAGAAGAAATTGTATTGTAGAAAACTAGTGTAAGTATCTGCCATCTTTGAACACATCAAATGTCATTCTCTCATGAACATCCCCGATGCAGTTGCTAGGGAACAGTCCTGACAATGGGGTGAGCTCTTGATTGCTTCAGTATTAAAATAAGAGACCTCCCTTTCCATGTCAGAGACCCATTTGTAATTATTCTCTAAAGTTGCATTCAACTGGAAACAGCACCCTTGTTTTCTGTAACTAATAATGTTGTCTTCACAAATCCTATTAGTTCATAATGGCAAAAATGTACTATTGATAACGTGATATTGTTTCACAAACCAATGCCATGGTATTTCAAAGTAACAACTGAATTCATACTAATACATGGTATTTCAAAGAATGCTTTGACACTACCACAGTATAAGCTGCTCTTAATTGGAGTGTCTACTAAATGTTTATTTAAATGTAACATCTTTAAAATCTCTTAATCTTTAATTGTTTGTTAAGAATGCTTGGTGCAAAAATATATATGATAGTATTTTTAAAACAAACCACATCTGTGCTTTCGTTGGACTCGGATCATGCGTTCATTAGACCATGGTTAGAAATCAATAAGACAGGATGAGAAAATGTATGCCTGGCAGACGGGAGGGGAGAGCAGAAAATGTATGACTGGCAGACTGGAGGGGAGAGCAGAACATTGAAAGTTTCATTTTAATTTGCAGCTCCTGAATCTATTGGCACACCAAGTGACTAGGTGCATGGTAGCCATGACAACAACACTTGATCCTCCAGATACATTGCATATATCTGGACTAAAATTAACAGATATAATATCCTTAAATGAGTGCAGTAAGAGAAAAAGACAAGAGGAGAAAGATGCATTTTAGCGCAAAAAAAAAATCAGCAAACATAGGAGTGAAAATAAGGGAATTAAAAAAAAAAGGTGGCTGCTTGTTGACTGCAGATAACATAATATAGACACATTGAGGCCTTTTAAGTCAAATAAATAATCATATTTGTGCATTCAGAATTTCAGATGATTTTAACAGTCTTTTAAACTCAAATCCTGCATGCATAGCGAGAGCCCAAGAATCCTTGTGTGTGTTTAATTGACACAAGGGTTGGGAAGATCAAAATGTTATATCATAGTAACGGTATACATCACAACTTCTGCAGGAAAATCAATTAAAAATATGTGATGGGTCAATGCCATGATGCTAATTTTTTAGTCTACTAGCGAATCTCCACTCTCTTCTTAACAAAACAGACGAACTACATCTCACCCACAAAAACAAGGACTCAAACTCTGCTGCCTTGTGTTTCACAGAAACCTGGCTGAGTGAAGCCATTCTGGAAAGCACGTTATATCTGCCAGAATTGCAGCTGTTCAGAGCGGATCGAGTTAATGGGAAAACAAGAGATGGTGGAACATGCTTTTACATCAACATTAAAGAACATGTGCTGTCATTAATTTGTAATTTGGAAGCACTCTTTAACTATATGTAAGCCTATCTACACGCCACTGGAATTTGCCTTGTTTATTCTGGTGAGTGTTTACATTCCTCCACAAGCGTGTATGAGCACAGTGCTGCAACAGCTGGCTGATCAGTTCACAGACATGGAACAACAATACCCAGAGTCACATATTATTATTCTTGCAGATTTTAACATACTGTAGCCAACCTCACCTGTAAACTGCCAAAATACCGACAGCACATTACGTGCCCCACCAGAGGCAGAAATATACTGGATCACTGCTACACAACATTAAAGGATGCTTATCCCTCTGTCCCTAGAGCAGCTTTGGGATTCTCTGATCACTGTCTGGTTCATATTCTTCCAACCTACAGGCAGAAACTTAAATCAGCTAAACCTGTAGTAAGGAATGATAAGAGCGGACCAATGAAGCAGAGCTAGAACTACAAGCCTGCTTTCACTGCACTGATTGGAGTGATTTTGAGACTGCAGACACCAATCTGGATGAGCTCACAGATCTGTGACATCATATATCAGTTTCTGTGAGGATATGTGCATCCCTACTAGGACTTATTTAACATACAGCAATGACAAACCATGATTTACAGCAAAACTCAGGCAGCTTCGTCAGGCCAAAGAGGATGTATACAGAAGTGGGGATAAAATCGTATAAAATCAGGCCAGAAAAACACTGACAAAAGAGATTAGAGTGGCTAAAAGAAGCTATTCTGAGAAGCTGAAAAACAAATTTGCAGCTAACAACACTGCATCAGTGTGGAGAGACCTGAAAGACATTACTAACTACAAGACACAATCCCCCAACTGTAGGAAATCAACAACTGGCTGATGACCTGAATGTGTTTTACTGTAGATTTGAAAAGCCCAATCACACACCCCATACGCCCTCTGAAATTTACTTCACACAATCATTAACACCTTCTGTGACCCAATCACAGGATTTAAAGACTACAGACCCATCGCTCTGATGTCTGTGGTCATGAAGTCATTTGAGAGACTGGTGTTGGCCCACTTGAAGGACATCACTGGACCCTTTCTGGATCCCCTTCAATTTGTTTATTGAGCAAACAGGTCTGTGGATGATGAAGTCAACATGGGATTTCATCATATCCTGCAACATCTGGACAGACCACAAACATTTGCTAGTATCCTTTTTGTGGACTTCAGTTCGGCTTTCAACACCATCGTCACAGCTATCTCTGGACTAAATTAAACCAACTCTCTTTTCCCACCTCTATTTGTCAGTGGATAACCAGCTTTCTCACAGATAGGCAGCAGTTAGTGAGACTGGGGAAATTCACTTGTATCAGGAAGATTTGTAGACTTGAGTAAAGCTTTAGATTACATTTATTTGATGAATATAAAACAGGAATATACTGTCTCTCTCTTTGGTGTAAGCCCTGTCTGCAGTCTGAAGAAGTTGTACTCAGAACCATCAGATCCTACCGGAGACAGGAGGCAAGGGCGAGCAGCCACCCCCGTGCAGGACGCGACTCAACTGGTGGGGTGGTGGAGGTTGCTGTGAAGGTTGCACACTGAAACAGCAAAGTGATTGGCTAGGTGTTTCCTTAGCTAATGACGCGATGATGTAGAGCTGCTTGTCTTCCCACTAGAACTACGCTGCGCTTACATTTCCAGCACCTGTACGATCAGCACTGTTTCCTCCCAGGGATGTGTGCTCTCCCCACTAATCTTCTCCCAGTTCACAAATGACTGCACTGCCATGGACACCTTTGTTAAGCTCCGGATATTTGCAGATGACACTAATGTTATCAGCCTCATCCAGGATGATGATGAGTCTGCATAAAGAAAGGAGGTTGAACAGCTGGCTGTCTGCTGCAATCAAAACAACCTGGAGCTGAACACGCTCAAAACAGTGGAGAGGATAGTGGACTTTAGGAGGAACACCCCAACATTGACCCTGCTCACCATTCTGAACAGCACTGTGGCAGCAGTGGAGTCATTCAAATTCCTGGGCTCTATGATCTCACAGGACCTGAAGTGGGAGACCCACATTGGCCCAGCAGAGATTGTACTTCCTTTGCCAGCTGAGGAAGTTCAGCCTGCCACAGGCACTGCTGATACAGTTCTACTAAGCAGGCATTGAGTCTGTCCTCTGCACTTCAATAACGGTCTGGTTTGGTTCAGCTATGAAATCGGACATCAGAAGACTACAAAGGACAGTTCGGACTGCTGAGCGGATTATTGGTTGCCCCCAGGTTACCCACAGTAGATGAGATCGGTGACAGCAATGTCTTCCACTGTTGCTCAGGGCCACGTTACAGAAGGAGCTGGATTCCTTTTCAACAGCCTTGGACATGAATGAGCTGAGGTATCCTGATCTCCTGGAAGCACCGAGAGGGTTCTTTCAATCTGGAACATGCAGATATACAGCTCTTAGGTCGGCGCAGGTTTTTTTTTTATCTGGAACATGCAGATACACAAATCTTGAAGAGAAGGTTTGCTCACCAGAGCTAAACCATGTCGCTGTAGTTATCTCCCTGGTATCGGGATACCAAACGTATCTCCCTGGTATAGGGATTCTTAACAGTCTCTTGTAGTGAGACTTGGTACATGGTCAATCTTCTACTGTTTTTCGGATGGAGACTAAAAACATTGAATGATCTGTTATCCTCTCTCTCATAGAGTGAGACCAGAATGGAGAAGTGTTATAGAAGTGTATCCTGTTAATGAACCTCTGGATGGGTACTCAGGACACAGGTGTTTTAGAAGTGTGTCCTGTTAATAACCCTCTGGACAAGGACAAAGGTGTGGTCATCCAGAGGACAGTTTTATACCTTCCTGATGAGGAGACTTCAGTTTGGTGATTCTTGTTTCAGGATTATGATTGGCTGCTGACATCGGAGTTGGCCCACCCAGTGTGGCTCACCCTCCCTTCTCTGTGTGGTACATTTGCATATTTTAAAGTGCATAGTTAGAACAATGCCTTTAAAATCTCACCTATGAATTGTCCTTTTTCAAACCTCTTCAAAAATACTTTTGAAATATATAGACCAAACATGATATTGAAAGATTAAATATTATGCATGCGTTCATATATACCTTAATACTTCAGATTGTGTAAACTATTGTGTTAATCAAACAACTTCAATTTTTATAAACAGTTCAGTGAAAAAACATGGAGAAGATGTTTTGCAGTTAAAATCCATTTTAGGAGTAAAGTTTGTGTGTAAAGATTTGTCTTTGTGGCTTCTTTGTTTCAGCCTTTTCTACCACATAGGACGTAAACGATGGCTCTGGAATTTATATGACCATCTTAGCTAGCATGGTGTCTTCATATTTTGGTGCTGGAAAACCAATCATGAACCAATGAGAAGTTTTTCCAATGTGTTGGAAGGTCCGGGGCATTACTTTATGAAGTATCTGGTAGTTGTCTAAGCAGCTTATCTGATGGATTTACTTGGCATTTGTTTGCGTTGGTCCTGCCATGATCCAATCAAAATGGATTCACTCTTCTTTGCCTAGACAGTGAGGGAGGTGCTCTGCCATAAACTGGCTTCTGGACTGTCATCTGGTCCGACTGTTCAACACAGTGTGTGTGTGTGTGTGTGTGTGTGTGTGTATATATATATATATATATATATATATATATATATATATATATATATATATATATATATATATATATATAGTTTGGAATAATGTACAGATTTTGCTCTTATGGAAAAAAATTCTTACTTTTATTCACCAAAGTAGCATTCAACTGATAGTCAGGACATTAATAATGTGAAAAATTACCATTACAATTTGAAAAAAATATTCAGAACTTCTTAAACATCTTTAAAGTAGTCAAAAAATCCTCCACGTAGAGCAATGACAGCTTTGAAGATCCTTGGCGTTCTAGCTGTCAGTTTGTCCAGATGCTCAGGTGACATTTCACCCCATGTTTTCTGTAGCACTTGCCATAGATGTGGCTGTCTTGTCGGGCACTTCTCACGCACCTTACAGTCTAGCTGATCCCACAAAAGCTCAATGGGATTCAGATTCATAACACTATTTTCAAATTATCTATTGTACAATGTCTGCGATTCTTTGCCTACTCTAAACTTTTCATTTTGTTTTTCTGTTTCAAAAGTGGCTTTTTCTTCCCATAAGGCCTGCACTCCTGAGTCTTCACTTTACTGTTGTAAATAAAACTGGTGTTGAGTGGGTAGAATTCAATGAAGCTCTCAGTTGAGGACATGTAAGGCGTCTATTTCTCAAACTAGAGACTATGGTGTACTTATCCTCTTGTTTAGATGTATCTGGGCCTTCCACATCTCTTTCTGTCCTAGTTAGAGCCAGTTGTCCGTGAAGACTGTAGTGTACACTTCTGTATGAAATCTTCAGTTTTTTTTGGCAATTTCAAGCCTTCATTCCTCAAAACAATGATTGACTGATGAGTTTCTAGAGAAAGCTATTTCTTTTTGCCTTTTTTTGACATGCCAGTCCATTGCATACTGTGGCAACTCAAAAACAAACACAAAGACAACGCTAAGCTTCATTTAACAAATAAAACAGCTTTCAACTGTGTTTGATATAATGGCAAGTGATTTTTTAGTACCAAATTTGCAATTTAGCATGATTACACAAGGATAACGTGTTGGAGGGATGGCTTCTGGAAATGGGGCCTCAGATAATGATTGTGCAATGTCCTAACTATCCTTTGTGAACATTTGAATACCACTTTGGTAAATTGAAGTACCAATTTCCTTCCAAAACAGCAAAATCTGTACATAATTCCAAACTTTTGGACGCCAGTGTGTATATAATATATACACTCACCTAAAGGATTATTAGGAACACCATACTAATACTGTGTTTGACCCCCTTTCGCCTTCAGAACTGCCTTAATTCTACGTGGCATTGATTCAACAAGGTGCTGAAAGCATTCTTTAGAAATGTTGGCCCATATTGATAGGATAGCATCTTGCAGTTGATGGAGATTTGTGGGATGCACATCCAGGGCACGAAGCTCCCGTTCCACCACATCCCAAAGATGCTCTATTGGGTTGAGATCTGGTGACTGTGGGGGCCATTTTACTACAGTGAACTCATTGTCATGTTCAAGAAACCAATTTGAAATGATTCGAGCTTTGTGACATGGTGCATTATCCTGCTGGAAGTAGCCATCAGAGGATGGGTACATGGTGGCCATAAAGGGATGGACATGGTCAGAAACAATGCTCAGGTAGGCCGTGGCATTTAAACGATGTCCAATTGGCACTAAGGGGCCTAAAGTGTGCCAAGAAAACATCCCTCACACCATTACACCACCACCACCACAGCCTGCACAGTGGTAACAAGGCATGATGGATCCATGTTCTCATTCTGTTTACACCAAATTCTGACTCTACCATCTGAATGTCTCAACAGAAATCGAGACTCATCAGACCAGGCAACATTTTTCCAGTCTTCAACTATCCAATTTTGGTGAGCTCTTGCAAATTGTAGCCTCTTTTTCCTATTTGTAGTGGAGATGAGTGGTACCCGGTGGGGTCTTCTGCTGTTGTAGCCCATCCGCCTCAAGGTTGTGCATGTTGTGGCTTCACAAATGCTTTGCTGCATACCTCGGTTGTAATGAGTGGTTATTTCAGGCAAAATTGCTCTTCTATCAGCTTGAATCAGTCAGCCCATTCTCCTCTGACCTCTAGCATCAACAAGGCATTTTCGCCCACAGGACTGCTACATACTGGATGTTTTTCCCTTTTCACACCATTCTTTGTAAACCCTAGAAATGGTTGTGCGTGAAAATCCCAGTAACTGAGCAGATTGTGAAATACTCAGACCGGCCCGTCTGGCACCAACAAACATGCCACGCTCAAAATTGCTTAAATCACCTTTCTTTCCCATTCTGACATTCAGTTTGGAGTTCAGGAGATTGTCTAGACCAGGACCACACCCCTAAATGCATTGAAGCAACTGCCATGTGATTGGTTGATTAGATAATTGCATTAATGAGAAATTGAACAGGTGTTCCTAATAATCCTTTAGGCGAGTGTATATACAGTCAGAAGTTTACATACACTTAGGTTGAAGTCATTAAAACAAATTTTTTAACCACTCCACAGATTTAATATTAGTTCATATTTATATTTAGTACTACTTTGTGCATGGCACAAGTCATTTTTCCAACATTTGTTTACAGACAGATTGTTTCACTTTTAATTTAATATATCACAATTCCAGTGGGTCAGAAGTTTAAATACACTAAGTTAACTGTGCCTTTAAGCAGCTTGTAAAACTCCAGAAAATGTCAAGCCTTTAGACAATTAGCTTCTGAAAGGAGGTGTACTGAATTGGAGGTGTACCCATGGATGTATTTTAAGGCCTAACTTTGAACTCAGTGCTTCTTTGCTTGACATCATAGAAAAATCAATGAAGACCTTAGAAAACAATTGTGGACCAATTTCCAAACACCTGAAGGTACCACGTTCATCTGTACAAACAATAGTACGCAAGTATAAACACCATGGGACCACGCAGCCATCATACCGCTCAGGATTGAGATGTTTTCTGTCTCCTAGAGATGAACTTAGTTTTGAGTGAAAAGTGCAAATCAATCCCATAACAACAGCAAAAAAAGGACCTTGTGAAGATACTAAAGGAAACTGTGGCAACTGAAAAACAAACACAAAGACAATGTTACGCTTCATTTAATGAACCACATAGCTTTCAACAGTGTTTCATATAATGGCAAGTGATTTTATAGTGCCAAATTAGCAATTTAGCATGATTACTCAAGGATAAAGTGTTGGAGTGATGGCTGCAAGAAATGGGGCACGTCTAGATTTGATCAAAAATGACTTTTTTCAAATAGTGATGCTGCTGTTTTTTTTACATCAGTAATGTCCTGACTATACTTTGAGATCAGTTGAATGCCACTTTGGTGAATTAAAGTACCAATTTCCTTCTGAAACAGCAAAATCTTTACATTATTCCAAACTTCCGGCTGCCAGTGTATATAATAATGTTCATTCTGATTAGGAGGTTGTCAAAATGAATGAATAAATAAATTAATAATATAAATACGTCAATTTGTCTTATCATTATCAATACTTTGTCAATTTATGAAAAGGCACATTTTGTACAGGTCATTGTGTGTAAACTTTTAAAATTCATGATATTATTTTATGTTTATTTTAAACATTTGATGTTTATGACGCAACGCACCCGAGACGCTACAAAAGCATGTCTGACTCAGGTGTAAATTGACTGTCCTTAAACAAGCCCTCATAATAAATCTACAGCTGATTGACAAAGATTCGCTTATGTTTTCCTCTTTTGTAAGTCACTTTGGATAAAAGCGTCTGCCAAATGAATAAAGGTAAATGTAAATGTAAATTCTCTTGTGAAATGGATTGCTGTGAACTGTATGCCAATGATTGACTTATGATCAATAATATGGTAGTAATCAATACATTGTATTCTAAAGCTACTTTTTGTATTGTCTCATCAATGATTAACTCTTCTGCCACAAGAAAACATATATATATATATATATATATAACATATTTAAACATAACTATGTATCATTATTTTATCATTATATATTGAATTATATTTATGAGAGGCTTTCTCAGCAAATATTTGTATATGCGATTAAATGCGATTAATCGTGATTAATGTAATTAATTCGATTAAAAATTGTAATAGATTGACAGCCCTAATATATATATATATATGTATATATATATATATATATATATATATATATATATATATATATATATATATATATATATATATATATAGGTGCAAGGAAAGGATTATAATATATTTTTGTAGTGCGTAGGAGGGCGGGCCGGAATGATGCACATCCAATCAGCATGTTGAGCTGAGTGAGGGGTAAAGGTGACCGGAGACGGCAGTTCAAAAAAGAGAGAGAACAACAGGTAGCTCCCCTGTATTTGTTTATGTTTGTGTGTTTTTGTTTAAGTTTATCATTAAACTTTAATTATATTGTCAAGCTGGTTCTCACCTCCTCCTTTCCCTTATAACCCTTTACATTGGTGCGGAAGGAGGGATGCCCGTAGTAGAGTCCTCGACACTGCCATCCACCCAGGGGAGCGCCGCTGACATCCGCAGGGGGACTGAGTAGCCTGACCGCACGGACACGGGGAACGGCCGGCGTCCATGAGGTGAGTGGGTACTGGACTCCATGACTGCCTGGTGTGATAGAGCTGCTGCCAGGGGTGGAGGAGTGCCCTGCCATCCGCCAGAAATGCAAAGGGGTCGAGGGAAGAACAGTGTCCGCAAAGGGAGGAGGGAATTGACTCCCAGACTTCCTGGAGTGGTAGGGCCGCTGCCAGGGGTGGAGGATTGTCCCTATGGGCCACCAGAAAAGCAGACTGGCGTTCTGTCCCCTGGGGGTCGGGAGTTTAACTCCGACCCCCAGGGGACAGAGTTTAACCTGAGAGGGTGGAGGAGTGATCGAGGACCACGCAACGGTGCATCAGAGAACTCTCTCTCTCTCGTTGTCGCTCCGTGTTGGCCTTTCCCTTGCCTGTTTTTTTTTTTTTTAATTTTCCCCTCCTGTCTCCTCCCAGGTCAGAGAAGGGGGGGATGACCCACCGGCGGATGTCATAAAACGTAGGGAGTAGTGTAGCGTGGAGGAGGGTGGGAGTGGGCCGGAATGATGCACACCTGGACCCAAATCAGCCTGTCGAGGTGAGCAAGGGATAAAGTTGACCTGAGACGGTGGTCCTGTATGTGTTTATGTTTGTGTGTTTTTGTTTAAGTTTATCATAAAATGTAATTTTATTGTCAAGCCAGTTCTCGCCTCCTCCTTTCCCTTATAACCCCTTTACAATTTTACTTCACGGTTAAACCACATTATTTTTTTAAGTCTTTAAAAATGTATAGCATTTTCAACTAAATAAATAAGTTAATAGATCATTATTTTGATGCAAACCAAAAGATAAAATAATAAAATATAAGGCTAATAAAATAATATAAGGCATTATAGCAAAAATAGGTTCACAAATTCACATTACTCAACACTTAAATCAAAAACAGCTGTAAAAGTCTCAAAACAGTATAAGTAATATTATAAAATGGAGCGTTTTTAAAAGAGGCTCATCCAATAAGAATATACAGTCATTTTAAAATAGTTGACACCTGTGTTCAGACATGAAATTAATACTACATAATTGTGTCAAGAATTTAAACATGAGACGTTCAATCAGATGTTTAACTTACTGTAACTAAACTCTGCTTCTTCTCTGCTTAAAAATACCCCTTAAAAACAAGTTTTTCCCAACATTATCTTGTGAAAACTCTCAGGTATTCGTACGACATGTAGATATCGTACGACTTGGTACAATGCAATTTTGCCATCTTGTCCAAATATTATGACTTGACATAAGCCAGGGTTGGTTTTCAATAATACAAAATCAGTCCTGCGCACTAAGCATTTCTTCTGCAGCATATACAAAATCTCTACAGTACGACATATTTCACTTTCTGTCAGACAGTATATACCATCATAACGCCTAGCACAAATTGACAGTCTCCATCACTCAAACACAAAGCACTTCTTCTAGGAGCATGAAGGACAAACCAACCCAGCATTACTGCCAATCCAAGCTGTGCTCTCTGATGCAGGACTCGCCTCTTGCTCCCTCACCTCGAGGCGCCAGAGTGGTGGGGTTTGAGAGCATGGGTCGGGCCCTGCCGGGAGAGATGCTCTCGGCTGGATTGCAAAGCTCTGCCTGTCGCATGTGTTCTCCCTGCTTGACACTTCCTCCCACTCACTCCTGGTTGTGCAACAGCTGTTACGCAAGACGGATAAGCTTACACAGTGATCTGAGAAGCCTCTGATTGCTGCACAAGAGGGAATGATCTGGCAGAGCCAGAGGACTGCAGATGAAATACAGCAACAAAAAGAGGGCAAGGGAGAGAGAGTTGATATTATTCAATTCTTTCATGCACAGGCTAACTGGCATGGCAGGATGCTCTAGGTGGACAGGTTTGGAGAGGACAATGGCAATGTAAGACCAGCAAACCATTTTCTTCAAGAGTCTCAAATTGATGGTCAATATGTAGCTAGTAGAGTCTGGAGAGAATTGGGAAAGTACTGAATTGATTCAGTTAATTGTTCAATTAAAATAATGAAGTTGCTCCTTAAAGCACTCCATCTTGACATGCCTTTTGTCATTTATTACTCTTTAAAAGTGGAAAAGAGGAATTGACCATCTCTTTAAGCAAAAATACCTTGACAAGAGACACTTTTATGTTCATCAGCACTACATTAAACACTCAAATAAATAGCATCCAGACCACAGGCCTGAAATTTGCTTATTCCTTCACCCTATGTTATCCTATGATGGACATTGATCTGTAATCGTCTCTTTTGTATTGGATACACCATAGATATTGAGAGGGAATTCTTAAACTCATACACTTTCCTCTACCCAGCTGACCAGTTCTCGACATCATAAAGTGGACCACAATCGTCTATTTTTGAACTCAACCATGGAAAATTAACCGTTGATTGTTTTTATAAGGCAGAATAAAGACTACAAATTTGCCTTTCTGCAATGATCTGAGAAATAATTCAGGGTGAAACACAACCGCCTCTCAGCTAGAGTGACTTCAATCACACAAATCAAACCTCGATAATGACACATAACAGAGGCAACCACAGGAACAGTCAAATATTTGCTGTGATACGTCTTCTGTAGAAAGCTAAATGGAGACAGATGATTCTGAAATATACATACAAAAACGAATTGTTTTTGACAATTAAGTTGTATTACAAAAAAAAATGCTTATAGCTTTTAATTCAACTTGGCAAGCATTGGCCAACACATTTCCACTGTCCGATTGAACATAATTAGGAACATACTCAGTGCCATTGATGTAATAACAAATGTCAGTATAAACGTGGATGAATTTAAAGACTTTTCCAACTGAATTACCAGGCAAACTGTTAGTTGATTAGCATGCTAATCAAAGCACGGCTACTGAAATGAACAAAACTATAAGAAAGAAAAATTATAGACAAAGAAGTCCAGGGGGGTTTGTTTAGTTTTTAGAAATGTACCAAATTTGATCTTATTTTGTTCCATTCTGCTTTCTAAAGATAAATCCTTAAATTAATCGTGATTATTTATTGTTTTTAAGAGTAAAGAATAAAAACTATATAGACACTACAGATATTATTTTGTTACAGTCCTTTTTAATTGATATTTAATGTTACTAGCACAGTGCAAATACATTTGAAATGAAAATGTTTCTCTTTTTACATCTTACAATTTTCCAAACGTGTGTATAAAATAATAATAATAGTAATAATAATACACGGTCACTTTTTACAAAGTAATATTTCGCAGAAAATATTGTAATAATTCGCTTTGGGTTTTGTACAATATAAGTGCCGACTACTTAATATTGGGAACAACATGTTTTCTTAATAACACCACCCTTAATAATTTTCCTCACACAGTATTAAAGGGTCTTTAAACATTCAAATATAAAGCTGCATTTATAGTTTAGGGAGGGGGTCCCTCGCAAGGGCATTATTATATTTGGTGGTCATGGGTAGAAAAAAGGCAGCAAAACGTTAACCATTTTTGCCAAAAGCAGAATCACACTAACTGTAAACTGTAATTGCAATGAAAGCAAATGGAAATCACATCTCCCGCTATGAAGCAATCAAGAGTCTCGTGCTAATGGATGGTGTAAAGCTTGATTTGTGCTGTTCTATCTGAAAACAGTAACGAGGCATTTTTCTGATGATGTGTAGGTGGCATAAATGTCGGCTGACCGACCACAGAAAGGAAAAAGTCAAAACCCACACTAACAGATTGGGAGGCTGTGCTGGCTGGCAGGCTGATGGCTTAAAACCATGCTGGTTCTAAAGTGCGAGTCAACTGGAGATGGATCAATTTCGAGTGACCCGCAGAGCAACTTCTGTGAACAGATTTATCCTCCATTGTGCGAGACTGCGTCTCATTTTGGCTTCAAGAGACTTAATTGGGTTGATACAGAGCATTGTTTGAAGAAGGCACATGGGAAGGCGTTAACAAAGGCTTAATCCAATGCATCAACTGTTTTCTTTGATAACTTTTTCAAACTTTTCTTTCTTTTTTTTGTTCTAGACTTTTACTGCTTTTTATTTCTAGTGATAACTGTTGAGGCAAGCATCATTATTAATATTTATTATTCTTGGGGTCAAGGATTTGATTAAACCCTCAACCCTAAATGTTAAACTTAGGTGCATTACTTGTGATGCAATTTTGGAGCTACAAACATAAATTATACCTCAAATCCTGTGGCTTGTTGGGGTCTGCTATTACTTTTCTAAGCACACAACACACTTTCATTGAGTTTTGCATGGGTAAGAACCACTCTAATTTTTTTCCACAAAATGCTAAATATCTATTACATTTTGTTATTACTTTACAGCACAAGTAACATCTTACTTGACCTGAATTTTTAGTATCATCCTAAAAATATTGAAGACGGAAAATTAATTGCTTTGCCAGTCAATTTAATATTCTGGTGGAATTTGAGGACTTGACTGAGAAGCAATTAGAATGTGGAATATAGCCCAGCATAGAGAGATACTGCATATTTTAGGAAAGGTTATAGTTGATGGGGGGTCCATCTTAAGGACATTAAGAAAGATTGGCCACTTCTTGGTTCACTGATCCAATTACATATTAACAACCCTGATTTCATTATAATGAAAATGTCCTCCAATGAGATCGGATTGTAATATCGGAGTGCCCTCCTCTGGATAGAGAACAGTTTCATGACTGGAAGCAGATTGAATGGCAGCATATCACCCCATAACCATAAGCAATCTAGTCTGAATAAATCTACTCCCCTGGTTTTAAAGTTGATTACATAAAATATCAAAAACACACTGAGAAAAAGACGCAGTATTACATTTACTAGATGCTAAATAGCTTAAAATCACTTATCACAATGCAGATCATGAAAAGTCACTGTGAAGATAAAAAAACAGAGCTTTCACAATAAATCCAACATCATTGCTTTTTTGCTGTCACTTTGCCATCACTGTGTAATATGACATGAGTCTAAATATGTGCACTATCTATAGGCTACAATCTGGCTTCAGCCCTCTGCTTCATTCACTGCCTTATCAAAACACATGGCTCTATCTGCAATTAACCACAAAAGTATTGCGGAAATTAACCTTATAGACAGTAATTAACACTTTTTCTGGTTTAAGCCACTAATTTTACAGCATTTCAATTAATGATCTTCCTATTGACCTTTCATAATGAACACAAAGCCAAGTTGTCATGGCATTTTATTTTTATATATAATCACAATTATTACAAGTTTTTTTATAAGGATTTGCTATTCCAAAACAAGTGCTGCAACATGTTACACCATGTCCTAACCAGGCACGGCACCAATAGCTGTAGGCGAGTAAACGATGACAACATTTTTTGGGGGGACTATCCCTTTAAAACACCTCACCAACGTTCCTCATAAAGAATGATCGACTCTTATTCATTGAATGGGTGATAAAGAATGGCAGTCTTACCTTCAGGAGCATCAGCGTCACATATCTTCGTGATGGCAGTGGTGTGATTGTCAGCTGTGGGCAGTGGGATCTGGAGAGATACAAACTCATTATAAGACCAATCTGACCATTGGAATCAAACTCTAAATGCATGCAGGTTGAGTAACTGATACTCAGTGTGATGGCAGATTTTACGTATTTACCTAATTACTCGCTAGAGTCTAAGAACTACAGCATTATGTTTCTAGAACCATCGGCTACACTTTATTTAACAGTGTTCTTCTTACAGTGTAATTACACAAGTAAGTACAAAGCAATATTAATTAACAACATGTACAGGTTTAGGTGTAGGGTCTGATTTAGGGTTAGGTGCTTGTAACTCTGCATAATTTACTGTTATCACTATAGTCTATACATGTAATATGCGTAACAAGAAACTGTCAAAATAAAGTGTTACCGAACCATATTCTTTTACAAGAATATTTAAAGCAAATATTCTGATTGAGTCATTCTGCATAATTTCATTTGACACTTACGAATTATATGAAGCAGACTGATTGATATGCTTGTAGGGTAATTACATTATGGGAATGTGCTCAGAAATTAAATTACAGCTTCAATTACATATTACCTCTACTTCAGATAATGCGTTTTTGTTTATGCTAGATGAGAAGAAATTATTAAGCCTCATGTGGTTTCGGGTCACATAATTTTTTCCTGGGTTATATTTAAGTTACATGAACTAATTGGGTTAATTAAATTATGAGAATATGTTTTATGAGTAAAATTATGCTTAATGTGAAAAAAAATAAAACATAATATTTTTCATTAAAGTCTCAGAATTTTTACAGACTTGTCTCATGAACAATACGTGTTAAAGGAATCAGACCTTTGTAGTTCCAAATATAACAAAGAAAAAATAAAAGTAATCCATATAAATCCAGTGTTTATATCCATATCTTCAGAAGCAATCTAATGTGGGTGATAAACAACACAATATTTAAGTACATTTTTTACTCTAAATCTCCACTTTAACTTTCACTTTCAGATGTGTAAGTGAAACTAAACAGGCTCTACTTGTGACTTTCAGATGTAAAAGTGAAAGTGGAAATTTAGAGTAAAAAAGGGACTTCAATTTTGACCTGTTTCTCACCCACGACTATAATATTTTTTGGACCTACAGAGCTAAAATTTTCATTTGTGTTCTGCAAAAGAAAAAAGTCATACACATCTGGGATTGCATAAGGGTGAGTAAATGATAAAATAATTCTCCTTTTTGGGTGAATTATCCTTTTAAAATTAGATGGAGGTTTAAATGAGTTAATAGTACCTTTCTAACCTAAAACTTTAACCTTAACTTAACAAATAGTGATCTAAAATAAAATGAGTGTTACACAAAACAGACAACCTTACACTAAACCAATGCCTTAACCTAGAATATAGTGTCCAAAAATAAAACAAGAAATGAAAAGCATTTTCTGAAGCAAGCAAGTAATTTTATGTCGCTTCTAGGACACTATTGCCTCACGTGCCAGCTTGCATGCTTGACTGGGCTTGAACCACGGTCTTCCGAGTTCAAAGTTCAACACTGCATCATGTGAGGTACCGCAGAAGCTAATCATGATGGTATAATATATGTAGGTCTACAATCTGTATGTTTTTCGTCTTGGATGTCATCTTATTTATTGTCTACGATAGACAAACACTTTTAGATATTGGTTCTTTAATCAATAACCGAAAACCAGAATTTGAATTCCTCAATGCTGACCTGCTGTTTTCAAACACAACAGCGGAGCCCTTTGTCTGGGCCGCCCAGTCACGGAAGCATAGCCGGAAAAGGGGAAGGAGAGCTGGCACCTTCATCAGACTAAGACACTGCGCAAATCGACCACCGCTACCCAGCATTCTAATGGCAAACATTCAGTCTCTGGACAACAAGCTCTGCGAGCAGAGAGTGCAGATCTCTTTCCAATGAGTGACAAGGGACTGCTGCATTATCTGCCTCACAGAAACTTTGATGTCTGCGGAGGTTCCAGACTTAGCCATCAATCCTCGTCCTTGTGCACTTTATATTGTATATTATCCATTAATTAGTACTGTCTAAGTATATATCTGTGTATATTGTATATGTATATAATGTTCATACTGTACAAGTGTCTATTGTTTATTTTGTGGTCTGATATTTGTCTGATATCCACACTGCATAGTTGGTGAGCATCCACTCAACATTTTCCCATCTGTACACTCATGGATATGGTGTTGTCACAATAAAGGGATTTGATTTGAGGTCAGTCTGTAATACAAGCATTAACATTGATAATTTTGTTAATGTGTTACAGTAAAACCATTTTGATATCATAACTTCGCAGTGTAAGTAATAATGTGAAAAATAAGTGTTTATAAAGTCATAATCAGCCATTGTCCTCATGATTTGTGTGAAAATAAAACAAGACTACCGGTTCAGCGTCTGCCATGTGAAGTCGCAAGGTCGGGAGCTCTGCAAATCATTTTGTTTATAATTCACTTTTGCATTCATTACAACACAATTGTACTCACTCTTTCACATACACAGCACTTTTTAAACAGTTCTGATGGATTGTTCTGCTTATCATTGCATTTAAAATGTCAAATAACACTCAAAGGTCAGCTAACGTTAAGTTGGAACATTCTATTGGAAAGGTGCACCCCTGCGCAACTGCTCATGAAGCCTTTTTATACATGCATTTAGGCAGCAGGAATTGGCTTCTGACATCAGGAGACCCACCCTCCCGAATAAAATCAGGCATCAGCTCAATTCTAATTCTACTAGATTTGAAAGAGGTGCTGAGATTGGAGGGCCCTCCTGGTCTGTGTCTCAATCATTTCCTTCAGAGAATCGAGGTTACAATAGGTAACCGGTAATCTATTACAGCATACATTATTCATCCATCTCCAAAATCAAACTTATTGCCCCTAGAACAGCATGAGCCACATTGGGCCTGGTTACATCATGCCTGTAATACTTGACAAAAGTGTGAGAAGAGGCCCAGCTTGCAGCTGCACAGATATCCTCAACAGGAATACCTTTAAATAAGGCCCAGGATGATGCAACAGCCCTGGTGAAATGAGTTTTAAAAGGATGTGAAAGTTCTTTCCTTGCACAATGATATGCATGAGTACTGGCCTCGACTATACCGTGTGAAAGGCGCTGCTTAGATAAAGCTCGGCCTTTAACCGGCTCAGAAAAACATACAAACAATTGTTGATAAAGTCTAAAATCCTTAGTGTTGTGTCCTGTGTTAAACAGTAGAAGGCGCTCCTGGGGAGAAGAGAAGGGGGAGGAAAAAGAGGAGAAGGAGAGAACAATAAAGGGTAGTGAGTGAGGGTATGAGTTTGTGTTGTTACAGAAAATAAAGAAGAACTAAAAGGTACTTCTGCCTTGTCCTGCTTATTTAAGAATTATAGTTTCTCCACCCAACTCCTGGCAACCTTCCATACAACAATTGGCGGCGATGGCGAGTCTTCCCACACCAGCTCCATTTCTACCATCCGGCGATGCTCTGCCGATTCCGTTGTGCACGTGGGGAAAATTTTTTGAGAACTATATGCTGGCTAGACGGGCAGTCCTTCTTCACTGCTTGGGGTCAGAATGACAACGTATTTTCTACACACTGCGCGTTACAGGTACAACATGTGACGACGCTATGGCTGCTCTGGAACACCATTTCACCCCTAAAGTATATGTTGTTGTTGCCCATCAAAAGATCAGACAGAGAGCACAAAATGAGGGCGAAACTATCTCACGATATCTTACTGCATTGTGGGAATTGGCAAATAATTGTGCTTTTGGGACTGTTGAGGAGGAAATGATCAGGGATCAGCTTGTTGAAAAGGCTTATGCTACAGAAAAACTGCTCCTGGAACAGCCAGCTTCTCTGGATGCAGCTGTGACTATTGCTTGCCAGATTGAACAGGCTTTACACAATGCCACTGTACTTTGTGAGTCGGCTCCAATTCATGCAGTGAGTTCAAATACACATCATCATAAGCAGGGTAAACCTCAATATGTGGGAGATAAGTGCAAGCCGAGCACATCTACAAAAGTGCAACGTACTTGCTTCAGATGCCGTTCCACTCAGCACTTAGCGAATGCTTCAGACTGCCCAGCAGCTAAGGCGAAATGTAATACGTAAGGCAAAACAGGTCACTTCGCGAAAGTTTGCCATTCATCTACGCTATATAGTGAAGTTCTTCCTGAAGTAAAAATATGCCAAATGAACTCTGACAGTGCTGTTGACAGAATTACTTGCTCAGTACACATAGCAACAGATACAGGCCAGGCTGCTGAATCTGAATTCATAGTGGATACAACCGCTGCAATTTCTATTTTGCCAGAGACATTTTACAGGCGTAATTTCCCCACTGAGTGTGCCTCGCATTCGATTGGTTACATACATGCAAGGACACATCCCAGTACTTGGATGCTTAACAGCTAATGTTTCACTCAAGGGAGCTACTGCTACAGTTCCTTTCTATATTGTCAAACACGGCTCTGCTTTACTAGGTATGGATGTACTCAAAGCACTGAAATGCACGATTAACCATGACAATACACTTACCGTTCCTGTTTCCCCTACTCCAGTTTGTACTGTTGATACTACTGCGACAGTTGGATGCGTGAATGCCTTTGCGCATAGAGCTAAGATACGTACGGACATACTCCGATTCAGAAAAAACTCTGCAGACTTCCTTTCTCGTAGGCAGTGGTGGCTCAGTGGTTGAGGCTCAGGGTTACTGACCAGAAGGTTGGGGGTTCAAGCCCCAGCACCACCAAGATGCCACTGTTGGGCCCTTGAGCAAGGCACTTAACTCCAGGTTGCTCCGGGGGGATTGTCCCTGTAATAAGTGCACTGTAAGTCGCTTATTATAAGGAATTACAATCCTTTTTGCAACAAGGTATTATTGAGTGAGTAGATGCTTCCATCTGGGTCTCACCAATAGTAGTCACTGTGAAGAAAGGAGGCAAAATAAGACTGTGTATTGACCTGCGGGAGCCGAACAAAGCCCTAATTGTGGACAAACACCCTTTACCTCACATGGACGAACTGTTGAGTGAGTTACACGGTGCTGCATTCTTCTTGACAATTGATTTAACATGTGCTTACATCAGTTGCCTTTGCATGTCGAGAGCCATGATCTCACTGCGTTCATTAAGCATGATGGACTTTTTAGTTTCTGCCGAGTCCCATATGGTCTCGTGTCTGCCCCATCAGCATTCCCGAAAATGATGGAGACCATACTGATGAATGTGCCGGGCGTACAGAACTATTTAGATGACATTATAGTCTATGCTGCTTCTAAAACGTACCATGACAAAACCCTGGAGAGAGTCATTCAGAAACTAACTTTAGCTGGACTGTTACTGAATATGCAAAAATGCACTTTCAATCAGACATCTCTCAAATTCCCTGGCCATGTGATTTCCAAAGACGGAATCTTGCCTGATACAATGCACATTGAAGCAATAGTTGATGCTCCTGCCCCGCACGACTTACCGTTACTCCGTTCGTTCCTCTGCTTAATTTCCTAGTACAGTAAATTAATTCCAAACTTTGCCACTGTAGTTGAGCCAATGAGAGCTTTACTGAGAAATTCGATGGAATTACACTTCGAATGGACCGCTGAAGCAGACAAATGTTTTAGCAACCTGAAATCAGGGCTTGTGGACAGCCCAGTTCTATCTCTTTTTGATCCTTCTCTCCCAAGTATCGTTTCAACAGATGCGTCAGATTACGGACTTGGTGGAGTGCCGTCACAGATTCAGGAGGACGGCATAGAACGCACTGTTGCTTTTGCTTTACACACCCTCACAGCTGCAGAACGGAAGTATTCTACAGTAGAGAATGAGGCCTTAGCCTGTGTGTTCGCTATATAAAAATAGAGACTATACTTATGGAGATACCATTTTACATTACGCACTTATCATAAGGCTTTAACTACTCTGCTCGCCACAAAAGGACTTGGTCGTGCTGGAATGAGAGTGGCAGGGTGGTCGGCTATTGTGTTTCTCATATGACATTGTGTATCGGCCTGGTGCTCAAAATCAGGCTGCACAGTGTATATCAAGAATGCCTATACCAGTTCCTGCTAAACAAGAAGAAGAACCTGAGATGGTTGCTGCAGTCTTCTCTGGCCTGCATTCCTTATCCATGGAAGAATTTAAATCAGCTTTGGAAGCCTGTCCCGAAATTAACTTGCTTAAGACACAAATACAGGCCGGATGGCCTTGTGATAAGAAGGATATAAACCCGGCCTTAGCCCCTTTCTTCTGAGTTAGGGATGAATTGTCTGTACAGGATGGACTGATTAGAAGAGGTGAGCATCAGCCTCAATGTACCTGCTTCCCTGCGTGCCCCTCTTGTCAACCTAGTGCATGAAACTCATCAAGAACTAGTCAGAACTAAACAGAGACTTCGCGAATTGTACTGGTGGCCAAATATTGACACTTTAGTGCATGCTGTTATTGCTAACTGCTTGCCAAGCAAGTAAAATGACAAAACTGCTAAAACTGCACCTGCCCCTTTGCAACCTATAGACTTACCTGACGGTCCTTGGCAGAAACTTGGACTTGACATTGTCGGAACTTTTCAGAATGCCGCACCTGGATGTCGTTTTGCTATCTGCTTAGTGGACTACTATAGCAAGTGGCCAGAAGTGGCATTTGCTTCTCAAGTCACCACGGATGTGGTCGTTTCCGTTCTGCATTCCATTTTTGCTCGTGAAGGTAACCCTCTGTTTATTGTAACAGACAATGGTCCTCAATTTATTTCATCTGCCTTTGCTGAATTCCTGTCAGAAAGAGGCATCAAACAGTTGCACACAAGCGTGTACCACCCCCAGTGCAACGGTAAAGTTGAGCACTGGAATCGGGTACTGAAAGAATGTCTTTCAGTACCCGCTGAAGTAAAGGCCTTTGTTAAAAACAAACTACACTGACACCAGAATAAGAGCTAAACATACGTTCCACAATGAGGGAGATCTGGTGAGAGTCAGGAAACCAGAACATGTACCTAAGGGTAGTCCCAAATATACACAACCCTTGTCTGTTCGTCAAGAAATAGTACAAAATACTTACCTGCTGAGTGATGGGAAAAATGGAATGGAATGAGGCTTACTAAGTTCCCTCCTCAACAAAAAGATTTTCAGTACACAGTCACAAGAGCGTTCAGATGTAATCAGGAGTGAGAGATCGGCAAAACCACCTGAGTGGATGAAAGACTTTGTAAAGTAACTGAAACAAAATACAAAGTAGAAGTACACAGGTGAAACAACTTGGAAAATAAAGTGAAATAAGAACCATTGTAAACAAAATGGTTATTACACATATTGTGCCCTAGAATGCCCTAGTGCTTTGAATGGTTTCAAAAACATTTTGAGGTAAACCTACATCGCACATTTTATTCCTCTCAGGAGAAAGGCCCAAATGGCTGGGTCCGGGTGAAATATCGGGAGGCGTCAAGGTTCCCCCCTCAAGCATTCCGAATATTTCCTATGGCCATGGTCAACTGTACCACCACTTGGCCACCAAGATAATCATTAACCCTTCTTTGTGCACCCTTGCTATGATATGAGGAATGAGGTATACAGGAGCGAATGCGTAAAGTAGTACATTTGTTACTGGTGAGGCAGCGTATCTATACCCAAGGTAGAGCATGATGTCCATGAATGAAAGGTAGAAAGTGCTTTAGGGCAAAGTACACAGCGTGTAACTCCAGAAAATGTCTATGGTACTGACTCTGAAGAGTTGACCATGTGCTATTCGCTGCAAGCCCCTCCAGCAACACTTCACTAGCCGTGAGGGATGCATCTGTCATAAATATACTGCCCTGGCTAACAGAGCTGGATCCCTCCACACCTGAAGTGCTCAGAGACATGCACAAGAGATTAGAACAGTCTTGTTCCTGATCATGCACTGCTTTACATCCAGGTTCAAAGAATGTACCCATCTCTGATTGTTTCTTATAAATAAATGTCCCAGCGGAATGACTGCAATCATAGATGCCATCAGTCCAAGCAGACGCAGGCACAAACAAAAACGCATTTTCACTTTGAGATGAAAGCACAAGAGGCATTTGTGAAATGCCTTTGCCCTTCTGTCTGACACCTTTACTTTGAACGCAATGTAGGATTATCCATGAACAAAGCCATCAAATGAACACAAGACCACATTCCACAGATCAGAGAGATCCCCCACCGAGCCATTAGAGAGTCATAAAAAAACGAATCCATGGCACCTAAATTGCTGAAGGAGACCATCTCTCCCATACCTGCTTAATATCAAACTAGGGTTTGTAATGACAGAGCTGACCAATGAAGAAAACCATCCTTTGTTCCACAAACTTAAACCTTAACTCTGCGCCATATCAGGAAATGGAGAATCATGAAGACAGTCCCAAGGCCCGAAATCAACATAGTTGACATGGCTCAGTGGTTGAGGCTCAGGGTTTCTGACCAGAAGGTCAGGGGTTCAAGCCCCAGCACCACCAAGATGATGCCACTGTTGGGCCCTTGAGCAAGGCACTTAACTCCAGGTTGCTCCGGGGGGGATTGTCCCTGTAATAAGTGCACTGTAAGTCGATTTGGATAAAAGCGTCTGCCAAATGCATAAATGTAAATGTAAATGTAAACATGGACCTATCACAGTGACATTTGTTCCACTGAGGATAATCTAAAAAGGCTAGGTTTTGTACACATTGTGGGTCCATGCGGTCTCTCCTGAGCTAAGACAGAATGTCTTTGGAATGTGCAGATGGGGAGAGGAGGTGTCCCGGGGATTGTGACCTGTGATCACTTTTATAACTGACAAATAAATGATTATAGCCCATGTACCTTTTAAAATATGTGTAGTGATTTGTAATCACTTCTAACTAACAAATCAACAAGTATTATCCTTAATCTTGTATTATTCATCTCATTCTACTAAGAATGACAACTGTTCAAGGCTTAACCTGATAATATACCCTGACAATCAGGTTTCTCATAACATGTGATATATTATCCATGTTGTAAAACCAATGAAATAACCAGTATGACTTGTAACCAGGGATTTTCACATTTTGTTACGTGTAATATTCATGAAAGCATGTGATAATTAGTATGTAAATGCTTGCTTGTTTACGTAGAGAATGCTGATGACAACGTATGTCATGTCTGTTGCACTGTTTTCAAGATATAAAAGTTCACGAGTAAACATGCACTATTTTTGAGCGGGAGTTGAAAGGATCCTTCACAAAAAGGATCGTAAAAATACAGACTAGTTGACCACTAGTTGACTCTAAAAAGTCACTTCTGGTTGGCTCAGGACATCTTTGGGATGTGGCCAATTTCAGTTCAAATGTTTCCAAAACAGAAAGAACGCTTCTCTCTCTTAGAACCCTATCTTGGAATCCTCTCTTGGTCCTGTCTCTTAGTCTCCTCTCCTCTCTTGCTTCTTCCAGATCTGCTGTGCCATGTAGAGTCCAAGGAAAACTCGGAACACAAAGTCCTGAGGAAGCCTCTCACTCTCTGCTCTACGGTTCACACACCCAAAGGGAGTCATCCATTGAAACAACAGATATCCCGATCTAACAGAAGTCCAAAACATCGACGGAATGAACTTTCGACAATGAGCCATAGAACCAAGCAACACAAGGAAATGCAACGCAAGGAAAGAAACCACACGCAAGTACATCTCCAGGCCTTTGCTCAAAGTGCTGGTGTATTAGTTATATACTTTGGGTAATCCAACTGCAAATCGATTTAGACTCAAAGAAGGATAAATGGTTCTTAAGGCATTTTCAACAGACTCCATAAAGTTTATTTTCTCTGTATTGATCATTTACTTCACATTAGTCACTACTCACCAACCTGTTTCATGTTTTATGTGTTTGATTAGTTTATGTTTAGAACAGCAACAAAGATTTTCTGTATTCAAAGATAATTTGACTGTGGTATATTTTGATAAATAATCTCATCCCTGTTTTAAAAAAACTTTGCTTCAAAGCTATACCTAAATATGCGTGAATAATATTACTCCAATAGGTGAATTAATCATAATTCCCTTATTAAAGCTAATTCCTTAAAATAGACATTGTGAGCGGATACAACGAGAGGTTGCATTACGATTTTAATGGTGGAAAATTTTATTCAGATAAATAATCTAATTATTTTTCATTTATCTTGCTTATAATGGTTCTCGAACACGACTAATTCCATTATAAATTTCCTTAAATAATTATGTATAATAATGTTTACATTAATTCCTAGCTCACATATACTGTTCCTACTTATAATGGTGGAGGTACGTGGGCACTTTAGCCCATCCCGTGTACATTTATACTACCAAATTTCCTACCGCGACTTGAGTTCAAAGTGAGCCCCAGTAAATCTAAACTCTCAGTCGGAGTATATACACTTTTCTGATGGTTGATTATAAAGCCCAGAGACTGTAGGTGAGAAACAAACATTAACGTGTGTCCTCTCGCCTGTTGCCGCACATATTAGGTAATCATCTACAGTATATATGCCATGATTAGTCACAGTCAGGCCGAACGGCAGAACCAAAAATTCAAAGGCCTGGCCTTCGAAGGCAAAACAAAGGAACATCCTGTGTGGTTTGTGAATCAATACATGAAAATATGCATCTTTCATGTCTATTTTCATAAACCAATCTCTCCATTGTATTGATAGTAACAACTGACATGCGTCAGCAATATTTCTTCATTTAAGCGTTCATGGCCCTCAAATCCAGAATTTGACATAACCCTCATCTTTTTTGGGAACCAGAACCATTTTGACAGCAGAGAGACAATTTCGTCTCGTAGAACCTGCGCCAAACTCTCTATTACCCTCGACTGCAGCACACCCCGAAATGCTGACATGGTGGGCATTTCACAAATTGCAACCTGTATCCCCTCCCTACAGTGCCGAGCACCCATGGGCAGGTTACGCAAGCATGCCGCATCGGGAGTAAATGAGAAAGCGTCTCCACTGTCAGAGCAGCACATGGGCTCCTTATGCCCTATTGTGGACAAAACATTTTGGACTAAATCCAATAAAGATGTATTTCAATTCAAAAGAATTTGGAAATCCATGTCATGGACATCTGTGCAAAACACTGTTTTTGTTTTCAATGCTTGTGTTGCAAACATTAATTGGGGCAGTGATTGAACAGGGCTCTTGGCCTTTATTATTTTTGTGCATGCTAGAGTGCTTTTGTGACATGAACATAGAATTGACTGACGTGGGGCAGTGAGAACACACTGAGGGAATTTCTCTGATCTTTGCTGTTTTTAACAGAACCCTCACTACAAGTGGGGATAACTTTGAATGAGGGGAGGCAAGGCCAACTATCACTGGCCTCACTCCTCTTAGGGGATCGCAGGACAAGCAAGTAGCTACCCCTGCTTCTTTTTCACGGGGTGATTGTGTCCCTGAGGTCTCTCCGGTGCAGGAAGATGAGGTCTCCTCGCCCAAGCTCCTTGAGGGGCAGCAACATTAGGATCATTCACTACCGGTCAAAAGTTTTGAAACACATTCGTATTCTTTATTAAAAGGTTTTTTCACATTTTAGAACAATAGTAAAGTCATCAAAACTATGGAATAACATAAACTGAACTATAGGAATTATGTTGTGACTAAACAAATTCCAAAATAAATCAAAAGTGTGACAGATTTTAACAACTTCAAATAGGTCACCCATTGCCTAGAATATGCAGACATGTACTCTTGAAAGTTTCTCAATCAGCTTCTTGAAATATCAACATGGGATGCTTTTTAAACAGTATTGAATGAGTTCCTATCTATGTTGGGCACTTATTGGCTTCTTTATTATTTGGTCCAAGTCATCAATTTCAAAAACATGTTTTTTTTTTAATGAAATTTTGGTTTTATAATGAAATAAATTAATATGGTGGCACAATCATATTTTTGTCTTTCAAACATTTAAGCATATGCCTTCAGATCAAAAGATTTTTAAGATCATGAGAAACGTTTCAGTCAAGTGTTTAAAAACATTTGACCGGTAGTGTACACGGGTAGACAGGCTGTATGCTGAGGGTGTTTTGGAGGTGCCCAACGGGTTTGCTGAAGCACTGTGCGTGGCAGGGGGAAAGTGAGAAACAGCTGCTGGAGCCGGAGATTGTTTGCAGAGCAAAAGACAGCTAAAATCCTTTTTATCTTTCTTCTTAGACTCACAGCGAGCCTGCATAGCTATCACAGCTGAGCTGAAAAGTCAGTCAGGAGATACAGGAGAATCAAGGAACAATAGACAGTCCTTATCCATCGTCTAGGAGAGGTTAAGCCATAGATGGTGTTGAGATCCCATTGTAAACCCCATGGCATGACCAATTACTTGGTTGGAGCATCTTGTTGTCCTCATGACAGACCATAGCAGTGCATTTTCCATATGTCCTTAACTGGCTTACCTTCCTTAATAGCGGTGCCCACATAAGCCTGCAGATCAGACACATATGGAAGCAGTAGAGAAATAGAGTTCTGAGCTCTTACTACTTGCACCTGGGATTGAAGACTTTATCAAGAAGTTGTGTTGAGACTCTAGGCTGTCTGTGGGGCAGTTGAGGTGCTGAATTAAACCCCAAATTCATCTCAGGGGCCAAATGCGCGGTTAGAGACTGCTCCACTTTAGGGCAATCCAAAAACCCTCTGATCACAGCATCCTCCATGTCCAAAAATGCATTAAACACAGCAACAGGCCCTTGTGCAGAAAAGGGTTTATCCCACGTTTTCGTCACATCAAGGAGACCGGGATGGTTGTTTTAGAGGAGGATGATGACTGAGGAAAAAGGTTCCCGTCCAGCCTGTTGGCGGCCTGTATCAGGGAGTGTTTAGCTGCGTAACAGCAAACTATGAAAAATAGGTCACTGGCTGTAAACGGGTCCTTCAGAACAGCGGCTGAGCACTGGGGAGGAAGTCCTCGCCATTCTCATCGTCCTCTTTTGCGTCATTATTGTCTTCCTCAGAGGACTTATCCTGCTCGATATGATGAGGATTGAGCTGTGGGGTAAATTGTGGTGCCAATTCAGCAGTTTGAGCCTCGTCAATCTTCTTGCATCACCAAATCTAAAAGGAATGGGCCTGATCCAGGACAATCAGATGACTCCATCTTCAGCTGGAATGACTCGCATCGCTTCTGCAGGGTTTGCAAATCAAAGCGGTAGCAGTCCGACCACAAAACCGGGTCCTGTAGCACCACACATGCATGCTCCAGTCCGAGACATTTCCTCTATATATTGTTCCACACACATTCAGGTCAAGGCCGCACTTTGCAACGTGCTTTATGCTCAGTAGTATTCATGTCCTTCTAGTGCAAGTGTCCCTGTAGACAGCACAAACTCCTACATAGTGAGCAGCAAGCAGAAGCGGCCACACATCTAGCAGTCAGCGTGAGTCTGAGAGGAAATTTCTTTACTCTGCATGTTTCTCAAGCAAGCTGAAGCAGCCAAGGTACCTGTCCTGAAGTCACAAGATATATAATAAATGCTCCCGGCCAATTGTTTGCATGCCAAAGTGGCGAATAAGTTGAAGGACAAGCCAACTGGAATTCAGCCACAGAATACCACAATGCTCATGAAGTTGAGTGCAAACTCTTCTTCCTCAAGCAGTTAAATTGCAGTATTTTGGCCAATCCAAATGACAAATCCAAGTAGAGATTGTAGAGCGAGTCTTGAAGAGCCAAATTCTGAAGAGGAACTGAGCTGTTGCCTGAATTTATTTGGGAGGGCGGGGCTCCCGATGTCAGCAGCCAATTCCAGCTACCTGTAGGAGTGCTAACAAAGGCTTAAAGAGCAGTCGCGCGAGGGTACACCTTTCCCATAGAGTGGTCTGTGTCAAAACGCCTTGACTGAAAGAGAATGCTAGCAGATTCAAATCAGACCAAGCCAAAGAGGTACTCTATGCTACAGATGGTGACGCAATTGTGGCTGCTATTAAAACTTTGGAAGCTGGAATATATCAAAAGTTCGAGGCACATACATCCGAGTTCCGAAATGAAATATCAGCTTTGCGAGAGGAGATGCACAACTCACTGTTGACAGTGGCATCAAATATCAGAACACACGAAGAGAGACTAACCAGATTTGGAATGCCACTCCTGATGAAGCAATTTATGTCTTGTGGGAATTCCAGGGTCTGGAGAGCCCACAACATACAAAATTTGTTGCAGAGGCACTGCAGGAAATATTCGGCCTTTCTGACTCCCCACTGGGTGTGAAACCAGCAGAGGGACAACAACCATTGCCATTTGCCATGTGTTTTCACCGATTCAATGTTAAGGATGACATTCTGCGGAAAGCCAACCAGGCAAAACAGCTCAAATTCAAAGACAACAATGTGTATGTCTTCCCGGAGTTTCCTCATGAAATTGCAGGAAAATGGAAAATGTGAAATGAGTACTGAAGTCCCGATTTGACGTGAGGTATGGGTTGAGAGGTCAAACCGGCTTTCGGGTAACCCACATTTTGTTTTCTTATGAAAAGAGGACACAAGGTATGTGTGTTTTTTAGGTTAACTGCCAAGTTGTTAGTGCATGTTATATTATCTTATATATATATATATATATATATATGCCTGGGTGATGCAACTAAGATTAATTAGCTGGTGCCGGCTGGCTAGCTGTCAAATATATATAACTGATGGGTAATTTCCAGGCAGTGCTTCACTCTTACTAAATTCATCTGTTATTGTTATATTTTGTAGCTGGTTTGTAATTCTAATTATCACATTATTACTGTTGTGTGATCCAGAGAAGCAATGTTTTTCCCTATGTAATGTCATATTTTTGTTGTAATATGACTTATATGGTTGGCGGAGTCACGTTCAAGTCTCAACAAAGAATGACTAGCAAATACTATGTGGTGTTAACCCAGGGAAGCATACACTTCGTCAGGGGGAGTGTTAGCTTGGTTCATAGGTATAGAATGGGTGGGGGGGAAAGGGGGTGGTGGGGGATTTTGCGCTATAGTCTTAAAGTTGAGATAGTTTTACATTCTTCATGAAGTAAACTCAGGATTGCCATGTACACGTGGGTTTGTTAATATTGTTTTTTGTTTGTTTTTTCCTTCTTTGTTTATTAACTTTTTTCTCCTTTTACCCCCAAATCGATTGTCTCATTCATAAAAAATTTCATACTTTCCTTTTCTCCTAAAAGATGAGTTTTAGTAATACTGATGATAAGGCCAAGTCCTTGAGATATGTTAGCTGGAAATGCAAGGCCGTCAATAATGCTGTTAAACGAAACAGCTTTAAACCATTTTAGGACGTTAAAGGAACATTTTGTTTTTCTACAATAAACACGCCTTCATTTTACTGACATTCTAGATTAAAAAAAGGGACAGAGTAGGACAAGTTTTTCACTCACATATTCACTCTAAAGCTAGAGGCTGTGCAATTGTAGTGAATAAATACACCACCTTTGTGGTATCTGAAGTTATTGCTGATCATATAGGCAGATATATTATTAGAACAGGAACACTTTTCTCAACCCCTCTTATTCTTGCAAATGTGTATGCTTCTAACTATGATGATTCTAGTTTCATCTCCTCTTTTCTGGCTTGTATTCTCAATATTCATGCACAGCCACTTATTTTAGGGGGGGAATTTAACGGTGTTATGTCCCCCCAACTGGATAGATCCTCTAAAAAGCATTCTCAAATTGTCCATTTATGCAAAATATGGAATATGTGATGCATTTTGTCATTTGAAGCCTTCTGAAAGGAAATATTCCTTTTTCTCACGTCCACCATAGGTACTTTTGAATTGACTACTTTTCATAAATCAAAAATGTATTCTGTATTTACAGGATTGCTCCTACAAAAGCATTGTATCTTCTGATAATGCACCAGCTGTGCTGGAGCATCGTATTCCATGACAGCCTCAGAAACGGTATCAATGATGTCTTAATTTAAGTCTCTTATCTGACAAGATTTTAACAAATTTATCTCTTAGAATATATCATTATTCTTGGAAATGAATATGACATCGGGTATGGAACACTCTACCATTTGGGAAAGCCTGAAATGTTATCTGCATGGCTTAATCATTTCTTATTCTTCCCAAAACAATCAATAGAGAAAAGACACCTTAAATAATTGTCTAACTCTACAGCTATCTGCCCAGTAAACTTCAGACCCCTCTCCTAAACTTTCTGAAGAGAGTCAGTTCTTACAAATGGAGCACAATTTAATATCAACCAATGAGGCTGAAAAATTACTTCTGCATGCTCAACATAGGGTTTATGAGCAAAGTGATAAGACAGGTAAGTTACTTGCTCATCAGATTCGCAAAGCTGAGGCATCCCATCTGATACCCCATTTCAGACTTAAATCAGGACCCACTACTGTAAATTATAAAGATATAAATTCCCAATTCAAACAATTTTATGTTAAGGTGTACACCTCAGAATCCCCAACAAATATGTCTTTGATGAGCACTTTTCTGAATGATATTGAATTGACAATCATTAGCAAGATGTCATGTGACATATTTAGAGAAATATATTCAAACTGATGAAATTAATCAAGCCGTTAAGTCCATGAAATCTGGCAAGGCCCAGGGCCAGATGGATTTCCGGCTGAATTCCATAAGGTTTTTTCAAAATTACTATGCCCAATTTTGCTTTTGGTCTTCTCTAAAAGTATTCAAAAACATAATTTTCCTCCACGTCTCTATCAAGCTCCAAAAGACAAGAATCCATTAGATTGTGGATCATATCGTCCTATCTCCCTGTTGAATTTTGAATATAAAATCTTAGCCAAATGTTTATCCATCCATCTTAAAAACCTATATCATTTCACTTGATCAAACTGGTTTTATTCAGGACAGATATTCTTTCTCTAATATTAGGCATCTTTTTAATATCCTATATTCTACCCATTCACATGATCCAGAAGTGGTACTGTCACTTTACACTGAAAAAGCATTAGACCGCACTGAATGGGAATTTATGTCTTGGGGAAAGTTCGGATTCTGCCACACATTTATTTCATGGATCAAAACTCTTTATACAGTACCTAAAGCCTCAGTGTGGACGAATAATGTCGCATCAGATTATTTCACACTCCAGCATGGTACTAGACAGGGATAACCTCTTTCCCCTCTGCTATTTGCTATAGCTATTGAGCCCCTCAAAAAAAGTTTGTGGCATAATTTGTGCAGGTCTATATCAGAATGTTTCCCTATATGCAGATGACCTTCTTTTATTTTTATCCAAGCCTCTTGCTTCAATTACTCAGACCCTCTCTATTCTAGAATCTTTTAGTCTTTTCTCAGGATACAAAATAAAAGTGAAATGTTCCCGGTGAAATCCTCCTTTCAAATTTCATTTTCAACCTTTCAATTTAAGATTGTTAAGAAAGATTTCAAATATCTGGGGGTCCAGGTGACCCCTAAACATTCTGTCTTGCTTAAATCCAATGTCAGTTCTCTACACAACAACATAAAGCTTCTTGTTCTATCCTGGAAGTGTCTCCCTCTCTCTTTGATAGGAAGTGTGAATGTTACTGCAAAATAAACTTTCTTCACAAGTGCTTTTATCTGTTTCAGTGCCTCCCTATATTGATCCAAAAATCATTTTTAACTGCTTTACAAATGAATATTTTATCTTTCATATGGAACAGTAAGGCAAAACATATTAGACAAAGATACCTTATGAGACCAAAAGGCCTGGGTGGTCTGGCCTCACCTAATGTACAAACGTATTATTGGGCAGCAAATTTCAGAAATGTATTACATTGGGTGAAGCATGATTTGCAGCTGCAGTAACCCCTATGGGTGCTGATGGAAGCTGCTTCTTGTTCTCTGGCGACATTAACATAATTCTATGCACGTCAATTCCCCTCAAGCATAAATTTTTTTTTAAGGATCTGTTCTCAGTTTCGCTGTGCGATAGATCTTAAAGACCCTTGCCCTACAGTATCAATTTGTTGCAATATATAATTTCCACCCTCCCTGTTAGATGGGGCCATTAACACTTGGATGGCTCTTGGTCTAGTTACAGTTGGTCGGCCATACTGTATTTAGACAATAATTTTGATTCTTTTACTCAATTCCAGGAAAATTTCAACCTACCCAGCTCTCAATTATTTTGATACTTTAAGATCAAAAGCTTAATTTGCAAATATCTCTCTAATTTCCCCTCTCTTCCACAACAATATTCTTGAAGACATATTAAACCAACACAAATCAATGAAAGGGACCATTTCTATGATTTATAATATAATCAAAACAAAACAAGCCCCAACAAAAGGCTCTCTGAGAGGGTGAACTAAACATAAGGCAGGAGGAGAATGTTTGGGATTCGATAAAACTGAATATATACATCATCAATTAATTCTAGGCACACCCTCATTCAGTTTAAGGTTGTGCATAGGGCTCACTGGTCCAGAGCTCAACTTAACAAAACATTCCCTGACCTCGATCCAACCTGCCTTTTCAGTGGCTGCACCACTGAACTGGCCACACTGCAACACTCGTTTTGGTTCTGTCATAAACTGTCTCAATCCTGGGGAGTTTTTTAAGGTGTTTCTCAGACATTTTCTCTCTATAAATAGACCCTAACCCCTTAATGGAATTGTTCGGTATTCTTCCAGAAACCACTAAATTAAGCTTATGCTACAAGTGGAGAATGCAGGTCTAATTGCTCTGATATCGACACAGCTGTTCTCTCTTCTCTGTCGTCAGCAGACGGTTTCCCCCATCAGCCCGCCAACAGCTTGATGGACTCTGAGCAAATTACTCTTCATTTGAGCTTGTGGTTCCATTCAGGCAACACATTTTTTTTAAAGTAATCAAACAGAATAACAGGATGCACCACTGGATGGTTGCAAAACAACTGTGTCCCATGTAAGTGACTAAGATAAATCTAATTTTATTCTGAGTCTTAACCTCAGATGACACAGATCCCCCAAAGTCCATTCTCTGACCGTCTGATGCATTTTTGTACAAAAAATGGCAAGCAGCCCATCCCGTTATGGTTAATGTCTTTCCTTTCCTTTCTGTAGACATATTCATTCAAATGTCTGACAACACAAGACTGATTTGTGTTTTTTGAGTGCACAGATCGTGCAAAGAACCCTTTTCATTGGAGTGATGTTTGTCTGTTTCCTTGTCCTTTATGATGTCATACTATATAGGTCAACACCTAGGCTCCTTGTAACTCTCCACTTAGAAGATATTTAGATTCACAATGTACAAGACAGTAAAAGACCCCATGTTCACACTTAACCATGACTAGGTCAAAGACAAACATTCTAAACTTACATACATTAATAGACCTAGGAAATAGGAAAAAGTCATAACAGATGCATCAATGCCTAATGGGTTTTGAGTCAGGAAAGTTTTGAAAAGATTTCAAACACTTGCATGGTAAAGGTTTGATCATTACACACTAATGTCAATGCAGTGGGCTCTGATTGCTCAGAATAGGGCAGTAATCCTGTAATCCTGATGCAGTACAGCTAAAGGAATTGACTGCTACAAGCGTGCACACGCACATAGCCACATCTTACCTGCTGAAGGTATTTCTGGCTGCCGTACATGACATATTGTGGAGCAAGACTGTAGATCATGTAGCTGGTATGGAGGACGATCAGGAGGAGGATCATGCAGAGGAAGAGCAGGGCCTGCGGTCGGGTTCTCTGAGGTCTGATCTTATACAGCTGTCCAGAAAAAGTTAAAAAATCCTTATGTCAATAATTGAAGGAGCACTGTACAAAATCTGTACAAAAGTCTAATTGTCTTTGCTGTAGATTTGTATTTGTTTAAGTGTATTGTTCAAAACGTTTGTTTGGTGTGTGTATCCTGGATGTGCAAGATTCTCTTGTAAATAATGACATGCTTCCTCCTCCAAGCATAACCTTACCAAGGAGCTTATGTCTTCCCTCTCATGTGTGGAAGTGAATATTTGTAATTAAAAAGTATATAAGTATTAATTTGTTTCTACAAATAATCAATCGTTTGGGTTCAGAAGAAATGTATTTGTCGACAGTCTGGTCGATGAGTCGTGTGGATTATTTTGATGCACCCTAAATATGCATTTTGGAACGTAGTACATTCACTTGCATTGTGTAAAGGAGGAGTCCTGAAATTAAATCCTAAAAATCTTACATTCTGTTTTGATGAAGAAAGAAACTCCGATACATACTTCAGAAACATAATTTACTCAGGGTGAGTAAATTTTCAGAAAATAGTTTTGGGTGAACTATTCCTTTGTGTCCTGAACATAACGTCACAATGCAAACAATCTTAATGGTCCTGAATGTAGGCTTCAATGTCTTTAATGAAAATGTCTTTATTTGTATTTATTTGTTATTTGTATATATTTGTAGTGTACTGATTTGAGGTTATATGATATGACCAGGACACTTTCTTGATAGGTTTCATTAGAATCACCAGTGTAGATCTACTATCAATACCACTAAAATAAATTAAAAAGTGAAAAATACTTTCCACGGGAAACTTCAAAAAGTTGTTGCTACATGATGGCCACAACGCAAACCCCTTTAACTGTGGTGAAAGTGACTGCAACACATAGCCTCAAGAGGCCTATTGTTTTTATAAAATAAAGTCAACAGCAATTATATAAATGACTTAATGCTGAAATACCAATGTTAAATAAAAAATGACATTGAATTAAAATCTACAATCAGAATAAATTATATTTCTGCCAAGCAATAGCCTAATTGTAGTCTGTTTATTAAATTATCATATATTATAATCAAAATAAACAATTATTCCACCAAGTAATATACAGTACTTAATTAGCCTAGTCCGTTTATGGTTAGCATCTCTGTGAATTAAATGACCCATGCCAAACGGGACCCAGTAAAATGTTATAGTTTTGGACTTAACGCCCTAGCAAATCTCTAGCACATTATTATAGAATTGAATTAATGTGCAGTCACATACTGTATGTGTATACTGTATATTTATTTATTTATATTTTATTTCGAACAATAAGACATACTTATAACAATGGCAGTAAGAAGCATTTGATTTTTAACAACATGATCAGTCAAATGCTCGAAAAGGAATGGGAAGAAGTCAAACTTATTTAAACCCACCCCGATCTGTTATAGCAAAAGGAAAAACAAGAACGAAAAAACACTAAATAAAGAAAAGAAACAAAATAGAAAAAGAAAACACAGTGTATCTTAATTACACACCATATTACCTCAGGTAAATAATTAGAGTACTATCAACAATGATAATCCGAAAACCTGCACTGCCAATAAATACAACAATACATCTGTAAGTAATACCCGCAAATGATAATCAGAATATCTACAAGAAAAATAACAAGCCATATGAATACATGAGTACAACGATTTAAACCCCACACTCCTTGTACTGTGACAAGACCTTCTGTTTATAGAATTCTTTAAACTGGTGAATACATTGACAATGTTTAAATTCAAGCCCCAAGCTATTCCATAATTTAACCCCGCATACAGACACACTAAAACTACTCCTGGTGGTTTTGACCAAAGGTATAAAAACGTTGCAATAGCTCCTCAAACTGTACGACTGCTCACTCTGTGTGAATACGTTTTGTATATTAGCAGGTAATGAGTTATGAAATGCTTTAAATAAGAGTTGTACCGTGTTAAATTTGACAAGGTCCTGTATTTTGAATAACTTTGATTTGAGAAAAAGTGGATTTGTATGTTCGAGATATTCCGCCTTGTGTATGGTACGTATAGCCCTTTTTTGTAAGATAAGTAATGACTGTAAGGAGTTATTATAATTATTCCCCCATACTTCAACACATTAAGTTAAATACGGTAGAATCAGGGAACAATACAAGGGTACGGAGTGTATTGTAGTCAAGGAGATGTTTAGATTTATTTATTATTGCAAGACTTTTGGAGACTTTAGTTTTTATGTGTCTGATGTGAGTTTTCCAAGTTAGTTTATTATCTATTGTAACTCCTAAAAATTTTATTTCAGAAACATTTTCAATTTGTATCCCATCTATCTCAATCATCTTTTCGGTATTTTTTATATAATTGCCAAATAAGATGGCTTTAGTTTTGTTAAAGTTTAAAGATAATTAATTAATATCCATCCATTTTTTTATATACCTTAGTTCAGTATTTAAAACATTAATAACCTTATCCAAATTGTCATCACTGTAGAAAATGTTGATGTCATCAGCAAACAAAACACACTTAAAGGGTAACTAAACCCTAAACCAACTTTTTTTAGTTAATGATCTGTAAGCATGGGGCTTTATTAGTACTGGTCATTGATTCAAGTAATTTTTTTGACATTTGTGTATAAAGTGTTTTAATTCTACAATATATGGTGTAAAAACGCCTGAGTGCTGCCCTCTTCAGGTTTAACGGTGGCTACTGCAGTTGAATTTTCCTATTGGCTGTTGCGGTACTTCGTGACGTAAGCGGTGACAGCTGACGTAAGCAGGTTCCAGCTCACCACGCCAGATTCATGTACATGTCGTCTTGCGACCGTGTGAGGAATAATAATAACATAGAGTCTGACAGCAGCTGTCAATTAATCCGTCACTACGAGTCTCAGGTGCCCCCCCCCCCGTCCCCCTCGGTTCGTTCCCTCTATCCCCGCCGGGGTCTGCCCACTTTTCCAGTAATTTTGAAACACTGAATATATCATTGATGTACAAGCTGAATAATTTAGGACCCAATATTGACCCCTGGGGGACACCACACGAAATTACACTACAGTTGGATGAGAACTCGCCCATCTGCACATATTGCATTCTGTCACTTAAGTAGCTTTTTACCCAGTTTCCAGCCACTCCTCGTATCCCATACCATAGTATATCACCTACTTTTTAAAGCTAATAATTTTCATTTAATAATTGGGATAAAACGGCAGGTGGATATAAAGTCTTTAAAGTAGTTCTACCAAACAATCTCTCATCGTTTACTTATCCTCATGCCATCCAAGATGTGTATGACTTTCTTTTTTCTGCTGAACACAAACAAAGATTTTTTTGAAGAATATTTCAGCTCTGTAGGTCCTTACAATGCAAGTGAATGGGTACCAAAAATGTTAAACTCGAAAAGCACACAAAGGCTCCATAACATAAATCTCCAGAGAAGACTTCAGTGGTTAAATCTGTCTTCAGAAGCAATTTCATAGGTGTGGCTGAGAAACAGATTAATTCTGATGTCCTTTTTACTATAAATCTCCACTTTCACATTCTTCTTATTATGTTTTTGGCGATTCGTGTTCTTTGTGCATATCGCCACCCACTGGACAGTGAGGAGATATTTTATTTTATAGTATATAAAGGACTTAAATATTGATATGTTCCTCACCCCCACCTATCATATAACATGGATTTAACCACTAGAGGCCTATGGATTACTTTTATGCTGCCTTTATGTGCTTTTTGGAGCTTCAGAATTTTGGTACCCATTCACTTGCATTGAAAAAAGAAAGAAAAATTCTTCTTAAAAATCTTTGTTCGTGTTCAGCAGAAGGAAGAAGGTCATACACATCTGTAATGGCATGAGGGTGAGTAAACGATGCGAGAATATACGTTTTTGGGTAAACTATCCCTTTAAGAAAGAGCTTGCTGTGTCTTACCCGTATCCAGAAGAACCAGATACCCATGTTTCGGATCCCGGCCATGGAGGTGAAGAAAAAGTACATAGTGATGATGGTGATCAGAACATAGTCCAGAGGGAAAACCTGAGGAGAAAGAGAAACAAATAATCAACCAGTTCTGTCCTCTAATTTTTTCAATCTGTGCAAGGATACACACACACACACACCACACACACACACACACACACACACACACACACACACACACACACACACACACACACACACACACACACACACACACACACACACACACACACACAAACACAAACAAATACAAACACAAGGCCATTCACAAGGGCTTAAAACCAGTGGAAATCCATGTAGCTGCTTCCACAGACACATTTGTCTGGCCTTTTTGTCAACTAAAAGAATTACCAACTATCACAAAGCCTGACAATAAATATTGCTGTGCCCATGCTCCCTTTTCCTTGAGTAACTTAATCGTTTTAATAGTAAATGATGCATGTTGTACAAACCGCACAATGCTAGAGGAACCAAGGACATATATATACACTCACACACTCTCAGTGGTGGCTCCTGCACTAGAAATGTATTGTTAACACAATTTTGTTACAGTTTTTTCAACAATCCTGGCTATTTTCATTTCATTGTCTTCTCAAAAGAGCCAAAGGAAATACACGGTGGAACTGTTTGACAGTCAAGCTAAAAATGGTCCTCTGTGATTTTGGCTCGACTTCAGCTTGTAGAAATGGCAATGACTCTTCTGCTGGCAGCTTGTCCTCAATAACACCGCTGGAGCTGAAATGCTTTTTTTGAAATGAGCCAAATACACACTGGCCTTAAAGGATGCCCCATATTGCAGATGGAATATGGTTCACCATCACATGATGAAACACAAATTAGAAAAATATTTTCGGAAGCAGGATATGCAATAATTTACCGGGCTGTCCACAAGAGCCTCTGTTTCTTATTCCTTTGCAAATTAATTTTATTATTTCCCTTTTCATGCACCATAATTGCTGAAATTAATGGCCTGGATTCCTGAACAATTAAGTTTCATCAAGCCAATTCAAGTAGTGAGCGAAACGAATGATCATATTTTATACTTCCAAAAGTCAAAATGATGAATAACATTCTTATTTCTGATGCATAAACTTCAAGGGTTTCATTTTAAGTTCTCAGAATTTTGAACATTGCATATCTTTGTTAAACAATGTTTTATGGTTTCTGCTTTGTGCAACAAACTAGCCACATAAACACAAACTTTCCAAGAACCTGAGACCAAAACGTTGCATGTCACTTTGGATAAAAGTGTCTGTCGAACGCATATACATCCATTTACACCAATCAGCCAAAACATTAAAACCACCTGCCTAATATTGTGTAGATCCCCCTTGTGCCACCAAAACAGCGCTTTTACAGAGATACTTTTTTTTTTTTTACCAATATTGTACAGAGTGGTTATCTGAGTTAGCATAGACTTTGTCAGTTCGAACCAGCTTGGCCATTCTCTGTTGACGTCTCTCATCAACAAGACATTTCCATCCTCAAAACTGCCACTCAATGGATGTGTTTTGTTTTTGGCACCAATCGGAGTAAATTCTAGAGACTAATGTGCATGAAAATCCCAGGAGACCAGCAGTTAAAGAAATACTCAAACAATACTCAAACCAGCACATCTGGCACCAACAATCACAATCACCTATAATATTAGGCAGGTGGTTTTAATGTTGTGGCTAATAGGTGTATACAGTATATGTGCGTGTTGGGCACACTTTTATTCAGTGTAAATGGTACTAAAACCATTTTTTAAAGGTAAAACCACTTTCCCTATTTGGTACTTTCTCCTGCTGAGTCACTGCATTGCTACAGTTGTAAAGAACTACCACAGTAATCAATGTTGATGACACAAACGTAGAGCAATTCAAAGAAAAAAGAAACAATGTGAAAAGAGACCTGCACAGGCAGGAGGGCAAGGAATTGAATTCAGGTCAGACCAAGCAATCAAAGAAAGTGTGAGGCCTTTGTGTCACTAATAGAGCAAGAGATAGCATTACTCACAGGTTGTAGGGCCAGCAGTAGCTCATTAAGAGGGTTGGTTAAGTTGGTCCCAAAGATGATAAATCCGGTGCTGATACCAGCTGAATGTAAAGCCTTATCCAGACTGCAACAAGACAAACACATTTAACTTCATCAACCCATATGAGAATGAATTTGGAACATCAATAACTATAGCCCTCAATGGTCTGCTATAAAATGAAGAGCAGTGATTGTAAATTATAAAGTGTGAGTGCATTTAAAACTGTAAAGGTGTTTGATGATTGTGTGGACTGTTCAATAACAACAGGCTACCATGTTTACTCCAGCACTGTCTGAACGTTCTTTTTTGACGTGACCTTCAATTGTATTGTGCTCAGCCTGTGCTTTTTATTGGGGTGAGTCACTTGTTTATAACTTCATGTGAACGTGTGTATGTGTGTGTGTGTGTGGGGGGGGGTGGTTGTAGGAAAGGCATTATGGATAGAGTGCATTCCTCTTTGCTGTAGAGTCCACTGTCAGAGTGTCATGTGGCATTTCAGGCAGGTTGATGGAACTTACTTGGAAATAAACAAGGCCACAATGAACAAAAGGGCCACCAGGATGAAGAAGACCCCGATCAGTATCTGAAAGGCCATAAAAAGATCTAAGGTTATATATGAATTGAGGAAACCATTTTGAAACTGTAGTAAAGTAAAGTGAAACTATCCTTTTAAAAAAAGTAGAGCGCAAAACAACATTAAAGCTCTTAAAGGGGGTGTGGTAGGGTGGAGGGCGGGGCCAGGTCATGATTCCGCACACCCGGCCACTAATTAGGCTGATTAAGCCCGAGAGGTATAAAGGTGAACGGAGATGGCGGTGCGACAGAGAGAGAGTTATGGGCAGCTGCCCGACACCTGTGTGTGTGTGTGTGTGTGCTTGTTGGTTCAGTTCTTGATTAAAATATTACTTATATTGTCAAACCGGTTCTCGCCTCCTCCTTTCCATTGAACGGTGTTACACAGGGAAATTTTGTTTTAATCATATACAGAACACATATTACTAAATCATTTTTTTAGTCAGGGCAGCACAAGTTTATTAATAATAATAATAATAATAATAATAAAGTATTTTGTATATATACAGTATATATAGACAGTTGCAATTAAAATGAGGAAACCCTCCTGACCAGCAAGACCATCTGGTCATGTGAATTATTTAAGTTATGTTTTTAATAAATGCCATTATAGATTGAGTGCCATTAAGTGCCATTATAGATTGAGGGCCTAATTGTGTTTTAAATTATTATTAAATAATAATAATTATTATTATTATTAATAATACATATATTATAATGAATATAATTATGATGACATTTTTTTACATAATTACAAGTTACATATAACAAAACAAATCAAGATTTAACCAACACAAAAAAAAATTGAGGAATGAATCAGTGAGTTGCTTCTTTTAAACAGGTTAAAACTGAGTGAAATTAACTGTCTGAGAACAAACCGATTCACTAAAGTGAATTTGACTACCATACACTACTTCAGATAGACATTCTAGGAGAGATTTTTTTCTATTATTTGATTTTTTCTGTATTTGATTATGGCTTGGTGGTCAGTAATATGATTGATTGTGCAAAACAGTATAACATAAAACAGCAATGTAGTGCTTTGTCATGCTACTTAACTTGTTGCAAAAAGTAGTAGAAATGCTACACTAAATTGAAAAAAGCTGAACTACATGTACGGTCACATTTTCCCCCAAAAGTGATTGATTGATTGATTGATTGATTGATTGACTGACTGACTGACTGACTGACTGACTGACTGACTGACTGACTGACAGGCAGGCAGGCAGGCAGGCAGGCAGGCAGGCAGGCAGGCAGGCAGGCATGCATGCATGTATGTATGCATGCATATATATATATATACACAACACACAGCACCAAAAGTCTTTTCAGAGGACTCAAATGTTCCCTATTGGTCAATCATGGCTAACGCAGAGGTTGTGTCGTATTTGCACATGATCACATCGTGTGGCCCACCTCAGCCTGACACAGAGTGATATGAATGAACCGGTCATGAGCTCTATATATATATAAGTAATGGATTGAACCACAAAGCAAAGAGTAAATGAACAAAGAGACAGAAACAAATACACTCACATCCACAAAGCAAAACAAAAGCAATATGCCAGACTGAACGGCTGCCTTTGACTGGCCTCCTGGAGCTAACGTCTGCTCAACTTGACTTGAGGGAGTAAACAAAACCCTGACGTGTGCAGAAATCACTCCAGATTTTCACAAAAACAAAGGAAGAGAGGTGGCAAAAAAAAACAAAAAACAATCAGAACAAGAGTGGAAGAAACTGTGTGGAGAGATACGTAAACAGAAGAGGGACCAACGACACAGAGAAACAAATCAAAACGAAATTGTCCACCATATTATCATATTTGTTTTTGTTCTTTTCTTATGCAAGTCTATGGTAGTCTTGTGTATTCATACAGAAATGATCCAAAAATATGGCAAAATGTTATGGCTAGCACAATTTTAATAGTGACACAAGGCACCCAGAGAGGAAACTTTTTCCCGTTTCTACATTTTAAATAAATCATAGAGGAATGTTCTAAGTTTAATACAAGTTAAGCTAAATACATATAATAATAACAATAATAATAATCTCTACCTGTCCCTCAAAATACATATTTAATAAGTTATATTAAAAATTTAAACTCTCTCATCCCAGATGTGTATTACTTTATTTCTTCTGCAGAACACAAATTATGATTTTTTTTTATGATTCAGATCTGTTGGCCCATACAGTTCAAGTGAATGGGTGACAACATTTTGATATTCCAAAAAGCACATAAAGGCATCATAAAAGTATTCCATATGACTCCAGTGTTTCAATCCATATCTTCAAAAGTGATATGATAGGTGAGGTTGAGAAACAGATTAATATTTAAGTCCTTTTTTTGCTAGAAATTCTTCTCACTGCCCAGTGGGGGGCAATATGCACAAAGAATGTGAATCATCAAAAACACAAGATGAAGAATGTAACAGTGATATGTTCTCACCCACACCTATCATATTGCTTCTGAAGACATTTATTTAACCAATCGAGTCTTATCGATTACTTTTATGCTTACTTTGCTGTTTATGCTGTTTTTTGGAACTTCAAAATTTTGGCACACATTTGCTTGCATTGTATGGGCCAAAAGAGCTGAAATATTCTTCTAATATCTTAATTTGAGTTCAGCTGATGAAAGAAAGTCATACACATCTGGGATGACATAAGGGTGTGAACATGATGAGATAATTTCCATTTTTGGGTGACCTATTCCTTTAAGGTACTTACAATGGCAGTGAATGGGGCCAGTCAATAAACGTTAAAGTAAAACAAATGTTTTTAAAAGTATAGCTAGAAGATTACGTGTTAACATGATTTTAGTGTGAAAATCTAAATAGCTTACTTACCTTATCTATGTAAAGTTATTTGCAATATTACAACCTTTTTGCCATGCCAATGAAACACTGAAAATAGCTTCACACAGATAAGTTTAGTGATGTTTAGTCAGATTTCGGCACAACAACAAAAATCTCCAAGTTACATTTACATTACATTTATGCATTTGGCAGACGCTTTTATCCAAAGCCACTTACAGAGCCCTTATTACAGGGACAATCCCCCCGGAGCAACCTGGAGTTAAGTGCCTTGCTCAAGGACACAATGGTGGTGGCTGTGGGTCTTGAACCAGCATCCTTCAGATTACCAGATTACCAGTTATGGTGCTTAGACCACTACACCACCACCACTTATTCCTATAGGATGTTCGGTAAAGCTTTTTTGAGCTAGCAACAGTAACAAAGGGGGGGTGCAGCTTAGCTATGGGTCAATTAACTCTACTAAGGGCTGCTTCATCATTTATCATTCATCATTTTCATTTTATAATTAGGCTGGCAACCACCTGCCGCTTTAGTCAAACCCGAGCCTGCTGAATCTTCATGTGTTAACATTCTGATCCCACTACATCTTGTATGGAACTGTGCTCTCACTGCCTACTCATTCAGGCCCCACCATACGCCTAATGTTATGTGCAAACGACCACTGTGCCCACTATATGTAACGTTTGTAATACAGATCCAATAAACTCATCGCAAAGGGAGGAAACACGTGCAATTTGAGTGATATGTGCTAAGGTTAATCCGCTCAGAGCTCATTAAAATACCTAAGCACATCCAATACGCCACTTCAAATTTTCCAAACCAATTTCCACAGCAGATGAAATGGTAAACACAATAATTAAAATCAATCAATCTTAATCAATCTGAAACAGAATTTAGGTCAATTAACCTGCTCTCTTAAGGGAATCAATCACATCTGGCAGTTCCACATTAGAGGGAAATAGAAATGTGTGAGCATACATATATGTGTGTGTGTGTGTGTGTGTGTGTGTGTGTGTGTGTGTGTGTGTGTGTGTGTGTGTGTGTGTGTGTGTGTGTGTGTGTGATCTATTAGTCTGTGCTGACAGTTGAATCTATCTAAACTCATCAGCAGGGTCTCCTCACACATCTCAGATCGCCCATGACCACCCATGCACCAGTTAACAACCCACCCGTTGGGACTCACTTTCTCAGGCAAACTGTGGCCATGTGACTCCATTACGTGGTGGTGTTGGCTCTCACAGGAGGGTGTACTTCGTCAAGATCATGGAAACGTGTTGAATTTCAATACACATGTTGTGTTAGTGACAACAAAGTACATGTGAGACTTCACAACAGGAAGTGCGAATCGCACCTGAAAATGGCACATTAGAGTATATGGAGAGGAGAAGCTGATCCTCAAACAAATATCCAAGATCTAGTCCCTATTCCAAAAGCTGCCTCACTGTTTACTGTCTACACAGGCTGCTGCCTTCTATGGTAGCATAATAACTCAAATGGAACCTCATAAACTATGTTTACATACAAACTGCAAATGTAATTTATGTGGAAAAACCATAATATAAAGCCGAGTTTCCATCCCATGTGTTCAAAAGACCAAAATCAGCACGTACAAAGAAATTATAGCCAGTACAGCCCTGTTCGGACGGCAATTGTTTCTCATGGTGGCATCTGTAAAACTACATTTCCATGGCTCCTCTGTGATAAAACTCATACATTCGGATCACAATTAAATCACGGGGGATGAGCGAGAATCACATGATTGCAGTTGGGCTTGTTATGTGGAAAATTAATCAATCCACAAACGGTGTCCTCTATATTTACATTTAAATATATTTGGAGTTACACTAAAGTGAAAATATTAAAGCATGAGGGAACCGTGCTGCAAAGCGCTGCGGACATTTACAGTGTACATTTTAACATACAGAGCAAGCCAAAACTCTTGAGAAGAGCAATTAAACAAATAAAGAAACTGAAGGGACAAGACTTTTTTATCAACGCAGCCAAATAAATCAACAGAATATACTTTTGCGTTCAGCAGAAGAAAGAAAGTCTGATGGATATAGATAAGGAAATCATGAGAGTGAATGAACAATGACAGAATTTTCATTTTTGGGGGAATTATTTGCTTAAAACCTTTGAAACAGCATTCACGTCCAAAGCGTGCCTTTTATGCCATAAAACGCTGCCTATATTTTGGCTAATGGCTCAAAAAATTACAACGCTTCACCTTTGCACTAAAAATCAAAGACATTCTAACAAGTCACCCGCGCAGATATTAATACTTTATTGCAAGAGGCTGGACTCAAATGCTAAGCTAAAATAAGCGTGGTGCTCACAAAATGATCATGACAGTGTAAACGATGTGCAGTGACTGACGGAGAGAGAGAGAGAGAGAGAGAGAGAGAGCAGAGAGAGAGAGAGAGAGAGAGAGAGCGAGAGAGAGAGAGAGAGAGACAGAGAGAGAGAAGCAACTGGCAGACAGATTTCTCTCAGTATGTTTTTCACCCGCAGCTCTAGAGAGAAAATTAGTAAATCTCAAGCCTAGTTTAGGTATAAATAGAGTCTGGAGTCTATCATTAGAGTGCCATGCTCATGTCTGGCCCACTAAAGATGGAAACGAAGAACCCCTCCAGTGCAGAGCACGCTGGGAGGAGAGACGATGCAAAGAATCCGAGGAACAGCAAATGAGAGTTTTGATGAAAGACCAAACTTGCAGAGAATAACAGAGATGCTTGTGATTATTAGAGATATTCTGTGTATAATTAAATGTACAGAGGGTTCAAAAGTCTGAGACCACTAGAGAAAATGTTTCCAAACTTTGTATTACAAACTTTTCATTTCAAGTGACTATCAACAACATAACAATTTGAGTGCAAAGCTGAACTGAACAATTTCAGAATTTCTTGGTATTTCCCTATTTTGTAATGACAACATGCACTCAAGCTGGCATCAATTCCACATGTTTGTGCAAAAACTGATGATCCATGTTTTCCCAGCATGATTTGAGTGCTTCAGAAAGAATCTGAATAATGACAACAAATAGTGCGGAATCTGCATTTAACTTTTTAAATTTTCCAAAAGGGGGGGGGCTTTGGACCCCATTGTTTAATTCTTAACATTCCAGAGTCTTAAATAAATACTGTAAATTGCATGCACTATCCATAGTTTTTAGATAAAAGTGTCTGCCCAGTTATAAATGTTACAGATTGAACCTACAAGACTTCATTTGATTAGATGGACAAAATTAAGCATTATGAAATTATGCATCTAGGAAACCGGTTGTTCAGTTTGGTGCATTTGTGCCAAGGTATATAATTGAAAGGTTTTCTTGATTGTCAATGGAAACCTTCAAATTAAGTCATAACGTAAGCAAAAGTGTTACATCAAATTCAACATGAAATTTAATGTAATTCACACCTCCCCTTTAATAGACCTTAAGACCGCACAATGACAGTACTGGGAGAATTAATTAGGGAACAGATGACAGCTGACGTAGAAAAAGAATCTAAAAAAAATTGAATATGGATGATTAAGGGTTATATTTGAACTTATGATTCTATAAACCTTATCCATGTAAATTACAGCTTTGCATGACTGTAAAAGTTTTATACAATGGATAATACTTAATCTTAAAGACAACATGAAACAGCATCCACAACCCATTTTACTTTAGTAATGTGACATTTTCGAATTAATAATAATAATTAACAAATGTAGGGCAGGAATTTAATTTATCCATCAGGAATTGATTGATTGCTAACAACTGCATTCCAACAAACAGCGAGAAACCTTTTTACTGAACACTGCTTTTGTCACATCTTTTTTTTCATTTCCATCAAATTAACATCTTATGGAGTTTTTCTTTCTTTGCCACAGTCGCCTTTGGCTTTCTCACTGGGGGCCTAAAGACTACTCATTTTAAGGCATGACTTTAATTTACATTTTACAATGAAACTGCTAAATGGAGACTTTAAGACATTACAGACAATGCAACATGCTTTTCTATAAAGCTGCTTTGAAACTATGTGTATTGTGAAAAGCACTTTACAAATAAATATGACTTAACTTGACTCGAACACTGGGTGTTCTATACCAGAATGAAGCAAGATCTGAATGCATGTTTGCGGTCTATTGTGGAGGACTATTGCTCTCCTGAAACACCAGCTGCATTAAGCAGCTGGGGTGGTGGTGGCGTAGTGGGCTAAAGCACATAACTGTTAATCAGAAGGTTGCTGATTCGATCCCCACATCCACCACCATTGAGTCCTTGAGCAAGACACTTAATCCAGGTTGCTCCGGGGGGATTGTCCCTGTAATAAGTGCACTATAAGTCGCTTTGGATAAAAGCGTCTGCCAAATGCATAAATGTAAATATAAGCAGCAGTAGCCTAAAACAATGCCTAAGGAGCTATTTGTCTATTGGATAATATTAAACAGAAGCCCATGTGGCCTAGGTGACAGCTGGGTCAGAGTGTGGGAGGATAAAAATTTATGATTTGAAGACCCTCTTTCTTTACATTGGGATTGGTGCTACAGACAGCACAGGACAGTTTAACAGATGTTCCCACATTTTACTCCTATCATACTTTATTCTTTATAATAGACCGAATAGCAATTGTTGATGCATATCCAAAGGTGTGTTCATGTATACAATTGTGTGACATCATAAAGCTTATTTCATTAAGTAGAATTTTTGGTTTGGGGAGGACGTTTTAAGTAAAAATGTACAGTATGTTTTCATAGTACACTGAACTAAAACAATAAATAGATTTATAATTTATAAAAATATTGGAAAATTAGATTTTTCATTAAATGATCAAACTCTCAGAATGACTTTATGAAGATATTCTAAAGGACCCACTTTGTGGATAGTTCAACAGAGATGTGAAAACTTCAGAGGGGATGAAGAGAGAACTAATAAAGTGATTAAGAGCTGAAAATCGAACCTTCACTGGGCGCAGGGCAATGCCCACTTTATTACAGCAGTTCCTCTCTGCAATCTCCAGGTGATGCCCTCTGCGATGGAGCATTTGAAGTTTGGCTTCAAGATCCTGGAGGTTTCTCCGGTCTCTAATAGAGAGAGGACGTCCATCTGCACACTGCAGAGAGACAGAAAGAAAACCTGAGACTATTCTCTTTTCACAGTCTGTTTTTGAAATGGTATTCCCTTCTTTCTGAAAATAACATTTTTCAAAGCCAGTGGTTCTCAAACGGTGGTATGCAAACTAAGTGTCCCCACTACCCATGTTACAACAGAACTTTGGAAATGTACAATACAAAACATTACAAATAATATGTTTTATTTTAATTGTTTTATCTTCCTTGTTTTATTTGTATTTCCTTTTCAATTTACAATAAAAAAAGATCCATTTACACTTTTAATATTGCTTTGTGCATTCATTCAGCATTGGGAATGCATTAGGTGTATGTTGCTCACAGTCCGTATGCTTGTGCTCACATTGATGCCAATTTGCTTTGTGTCAAGTTTTTTTTATTTTGTTACATTTTTTTGTCATCTCTTGTGCTGAACTTGCATGACTTTTTCCTTCCATGGAGTACACAAGGAGATCTTAGGTAGAATTTTTGCCTCAGTCAACATTCACTATGCAACAAACAATATGCAATGAAACTGAAAGGTGACTGAGGCCGTCAGCCCCTTACATTCTGCCTAACATCTCCTTTTGTGTTCCATAAAAAGCCATTAAAATAAAGAGCAACATACGGGCAATACAATGATGTCAGCATTTTTGTTGTTGGGTGAAGAATCTCTTTATATTATATATATATATATATATATATATATATATATATATATATATATATATATATATATATATATATATATATATATATAGTACTATGCAAAATTGTTAGGCACTGTGAAAAATGTTGCATAGTGAGGATGTCTTCAAAATAATGACAAATAGTTTTCAATATTCAGTCTGACCACCTTTGCCTTTACAAAAGCACCAATTCTTCTAGGTACACCTGGACACAGTTTTCCTTGGTTGTTGGCAGATAGGATGTTCCAAGCTTCTTGGAGAATTCACCACAGTTCTTCTGTCTATTTAGGCTGTCTCAATTGCTTCTGTCTCTTTATGTAATCTCAGACTGACTCAATGTTTTGTGGGGGCCATGACATCTGTTGCAGGGCTCCCTGTTTTTCTATTCTAATCTTTTCTATTTGCAAAAGTAATGTTTGGGAGTCTAACATTTATATTTCCTATTGACACAATAAAGCTGAAGATATAAATAACCATCTTAAGACTAATGCTTTTGTGAAACATCTTATGTGTTAAGACTTTGCACAGTCCTGTGTGTGTGTGTGTGTGTTTGTATATATATATATTAGTAAACATAGAGATTGTGTGAAATTTAGAGAAGAACAAGAAGGTTCAGACTTGATCAAAGGTGGTACTTTAAGTTTGAGAACCACAGCTCAAAGCTAATGGCCAGCAACAGATAGCAGCTCATCCTCAATAAAGCGAGCAGGGCACAGCTGATCTTAATTAATTTCACACACACACATATACACACAAACCTGGGCTTTGAGCTTGTCTATCTGGTGCTCCACCTCTTCTGTGTCCTCTGAGTTCTCCAGGCGCTCATACAGGATGCTGTGCGTGCCTTTTATCAGGTTCAGTGGCAGGACGGACATCCCGTACGCCTGTAGGAGAGCGAGAGAGCGTTAAACGCCAATTATACATCATTCACAGTCATCAGGTAGAGTGCCACCACAATTCCATCAAGAGTGCCTGCCGATCGGCCCTGAGTACCCTTCGGTGCATGTGTAATAATATGTCAGGCAGGGGAGCTAAATCCATACATTATGGCAATTGACAAAAGGGAGTGGGTGTCATTCAGACACTGCTGAATCCATGTGTGTGTGTGTGTGTGTTTTTTTTTTTTTTTTAGCAAGGAGAGTGAAGGGGAGTAGACGAAAGAGAGAAAAGAGTATAAGTGTGTTTGCATGCAGCAACCATTTTGAGAAGAAGATGTGTGCTTTGATTTGTTGCAGCTCACAGCATAACAGTGCCCCCATGTGACGACAAACGACTGGAACACATTATCAAACCAGTGTTTCCTACAGAGTTTGTGGTTTTGCAGCCCCATACACTCTGATATATATATACATACATAAATACACGTATATTAAGCTTTTGTGAACCTCAAAGAGATAGTTCACACAAAAAAAATTAATTCTGTCATTTACTCATGTGCTCCAAATCCGTACAACATTTGTATTAACCATTCCCTTTCATTTATTTAAAGAAAAATATCAGAGCACATGTAGGGAACTTTTATAAAAAACAGTTTGGTGGCTTTCGGATTGGGAGCACCACAAGCTCAAAAAAAAGAAAATATATAAATAAATATATACAGGTGCATCTCAAAAAATTTGAATATCGACTTTTTTCCATAATTTTATTTTAAAAAGTGAAACTTTCATATATTCTAGATTGATTACACAAAGTGAAATATTCCAAGCATTTTTGTTGTTGTAATCTTGATGATTACGGCTTACAGCTCATGGAAATCCAAAATCCAGTATCTCAAAATATTAGAATAAAGAATTTGTAATACAGAAATGTTGACCTTCTGAAAAGTATATTAATTTATGCACTCAATACTTGGTCGGGGCTCCTTTTGCACAAATTTCTGCAAATAATTATTGCTCAGGGGTAAGTAAATTTTGCTTTTCATTTGGAAATCAAGGTCCCAGAGTCTGGAGGAAGAGTGGAGAGGCACAGAATCCAAATTGCTTGAAGTCCAGTGTGAAGTTTCCACATTCAGTGATGATTAGGGGTGCCATGTCATCTACTGGTGTTGGTCCACTGTGTTTTCTCAATGCCATCTACCAGAAGATTTTTATTTGCCAATTTTCACCCCAATTCCCAATGTGCTTTTAAGTCCTCGTGGTTGCGTAGTGACTCGCCTCAATCCGGGTGGCGGAGGAGGAATCCCAGCTGCCTCCGCATCAGAGACCGTCAACCCGCACATCTTTATCATGTGGCTGGTTGAGCGCATTGCCACGAAGACATAGCGCATGTGGAGGCTTCCCATGCCAGCCACGCTCAACTCACCACGTGCCCCACCGAGAACGAACCACATTATATGACCACGCTATACCCTCCCTAGCAAGCGGGCCAATTTGGCTGTTTAGGACACCTGACTGGAGTCACCCTGGGATTCCAACTAACAAACTCTAGGGGTGTTAGCCAGCGTCTTTACCACTGAGCTACCCAAGCCCCCACTACCAGGAGATTTTAGAGCACTTCATGCTTCCATCTGCTGACAAGCCTTATGGAGATCCTGATTTCCTTTTCCAGCAGGACTTGGCACCTGCCCACAGTGCCAAAACTACTAGTAACTGGTTTGCTGACCATGGTATTACTGTGCTTGATTGGCCAGCCAACTTACCTGACCTGAACCCCATAGAGAACCTGTGTCAAGAAGAAAATGATAGACAACAGACCCAACAATACAGACGAGCTGAAGGTCACTATCAAAGCAACCTGGGCTTCCATAACACCTCAGCAGTGCCACAGGCTGATTGCCTCCATGCCACACTGCATTGATGCAGTAATTCATGCAAAAGGAGCCTCGACCAAGTATTTAGTGCAGAAATTAAAATATTTTTCAGAAGGTCGACATTTCTGTATTATAAATTCTTTATTCTAATATTTTGAGCCACAACATTAAAACCACCTGCCTAATATTACAGCGCCAACCCATATCTCAGAATAGCAGTCTGATATTCTTCTAACCACAAAAGTAAGATCAGTTATCTGAGTTACCGTAGACTTTGTCAGCTCGAACTAGTCTGGCCATTCTCTGTTGACCTCTCTCATCAACAAAACATTTCCGTCTGCACAACTAACCCTCACTGGACGTTTTTTTTTATATGGCACCATTTGGAAAATATGTGAATGTGTGAAAATCCCAGGATATCAGCAGTTACAGAATTACTTAAACCAACAATCATCCATGCAATTATCTAATCAGCCAATCGTGTGGCAGCAGTGCAGAGCATAAAATCATGCAGATATGGGTCAGGAGCTTCAGTTAATGCTCACATCAACCATCAAAATGGGGAAAACATTTGATGTCAGTGATTTAGACCATGGCATGATTGGTTCCAGATAGGCTGGTTTGAGTACTTCTGTAACTGCTGATTTCCAAGGATATTCAGACACAACTGTCTCTAGTAGGGCTGCCACATATTTTCCGAATATATATTTACTATTTATTTCCCAGTTCTTTGCATTAGGACACCTGGGTCTTATGCAGTGTGCAGAGAAAGGTAGGGGACAGAATCCTGCTAGCCTTCTCATTATGGGCTTTGTGATCTTTAATTACAAATGAAGACCATCTTCAATACTCTCCTGTTGGCAAATCAATACAGGCAGGGAATAAAAGAGACAAGACTGTGCGCACACACATATACACTTCGTCAACCTCTGAAAAAAATTGCTAGCGGGGTTCTGCCATTTTCAAAAGCTTTCATATCAGAACCAAGACAAAAGTCAGCAGCACAATTAGATCTTCAGGAGGTGGCTAAAACACCAGTGACCTTTTTTATCTCTTGTGCTGAAGATTGCTTTTTAAGCAGAGAAACTGATGTGCTGTTTCGTGAGTGATGTCTGCACCACTAGCGTCACCAGACAGAACTGCAAAAACAAATTGATGTTTCTTCAACTTTGGGCACTTTTAGTACTAGTTTTTATTTTTATTTTATATGTCTACTAACATTGTTCAACAGTGTATATACTGTACATGCATCACAGATTTACAGTATGCAATCTTTGTCGTTTTGTATTCAAAAGAATTCCGTGATGGAAATGACGGTGATGGAACGGCATTTTTAACGTTTTTGAAATAAAATGGCTGACTCCTTTGTTTTGCTAAGGATAATTTCATAGCTAACATTATGGTTCCTTAACCGACACAATGAAAATAATGCTTTCAAACTGGTTTCCTGAATGCTCCCTCTGTCTGCCATTGGTTGAACAAACAGAGAGTCCCGTCCCAAACTCATGCAATTGGTTGAGTCAATGTTGCTGTGTCTGGCTGGTTGGGTTGCTCAAACAAACAGAATAATATTCTGATGGCACCCCAGAGCCACAATGTTTAGACTTTTCAGAGAAGTCAACCTACGAACAGCTTACATATAGTTCTCTCTGCATATTAAGCAGTGACTGAGGGAAGTATTTTAACCTAAAATAAAAAGCTTTAAACCTCGCTGTTTACGTACATCAGGAAGTATTATGGCGCAGGTCGCAGAAGAGGGAAACAAACGTAAGCTGCACTATTCTTAGTGTCGGCCTAAGACTGATGCCATGGGCCATGTCACCCCCTGCTATGAATCACGAGGCTCTTAAGGCCGGACCATGTCCCGAATACCAAGCACTCTCCTCATAAAAGAGGAATCTGTCCCGCGTCTCCTCTTCCTCCGCCTTCTCTTTCCCCATTTTTCCCTGCCCTCCTCACCCCTGCAGTCCATCACGCAGGAGAAAAATAAAAGAGACACTCCAAACTAAAACAGGTGTGTTCTGTGCTGATTGGAAAAGAAGACCAAAGGCATGAGAGACAGGTAGTACATGTGAGTTTGAGAAGGAGGGTGAAGAAAGTGAGACAGAAAGAGGAAGGTGGAAGAGATAGGAGATAAAGGGATTGTGGTTGTCAGCTGGGAGATAGGAGTAGAGAGAGATGAAAGTGGGGTTAGGTAAGAGAGAAAGTGGAGGCGTGCACCCCCTTACACATGGATGCATTTATTCAACAGTCTGCATGGGAAAATTGTGTGTGTGCACTTTTTAGATTGGGCGGGAAGTAAAACTGAATGTTTTATGACTTTAAAACTTTTCTAAAGAAATAGACTGATACATTGGCCAAGTCGGTTAATCGGACGATATCTAACAATTTTGAAATGATCCACAACAGCTGATTAGCACTTCTGCTTGGCCAATAGAGCTGCTTAGTTTGCAGTTGCAAAAACCTGTGTGAATAATGTTTATATTATAAGAAATATGAAGTCTGTGGTTAACAGACTGCATAATTTAAACATAGTAATACCTCAAATGTGAACTTTGCTACAGAATTACTGAAGTTCCACATCATTCGTCAACCATGTAAAGTGGTTATGTAATTCACCATATTGTACATACTGTAGGCCATTCTATAAATTGAAAACTGATATTTGGAAAAATCCATTTGAAATTCCTGAGAGAACCCATGTTGAACTATCCTTCTGGGTTGTCCTACAAACTGACATCATGACTGAACAGCTCTATTACCACAAGTGTTACTTCACCTTTGTGTCCGGCATTGACAATTTAAAAACCTGTATTAGACAATATTTTAAAATAAGGATACTAACCAACATTGCACAAATATGAAAAAAAAATGTCTCCATGAATACATCCATTCCTCTCAGGCCTTTTAATAGCAAAGGCTAGCTTTTAATTTTTGTTTAATATAGCTTGAATTAACATCCAAATCACGTGTTCTTTTAGTCAATGGACCATACTGTAATTATGCAAAATAATGGAACAAAAATATATTGATTAATGATGGAGGAAACTGATGTAATGCCAGTCTCCACAAAGAAATGAAAAAAATATCTGCTGGCCCACAACAATAACTAATCAGTGCATCCACTAAAGGTTATACGCACCACTAAACCATCAAAAGATCAATCCCTTATTACCTTTTTAAAACACTCTTTTCCTCAATGGCCAATGCTGTAATAAGCCATAATGAGAAAAAGTCAGTGTTCCTCTGTCGCTTACACTTAAGCTGTGGACTTTTCAGAGGCTGTATTCTAATTGAATGTATTCTTACACCAAAAACAATTATTTACAAATTGCATATGAAAAACGATAATATAATGATTGAAAAAAATATATATTTATTAAAAACCACAATTTTGTTTTACACAGTAAATATCTACCTTCCCTGACCCCTAAAATAAAACAAAATTTCTTTGCTATATTATATATTTATTTATTTTCCTTTTTCACCCAATTTGAAATGCCCAATGCTCTCCAAGTCCTCATGGTCACGTAGTGACGTAGCTGCCTCCGCATCTGAGACAGTCAATCCATGCATCTTATCACGTGGCTTGTTGAGCGTGTTGCCATGGAGACATAGCACATCTGGAGGCTTTACCCCATCCACCGCGGCATCCACACTGAACTCACCACACGCCCCACCGAGAACGAACCACATTATAGAGACCACAAAGAGATTACCCCATGTGACTCTACCCTCCCTAGCAACCGGGCCAAGTTGGTTGCTTAGGAGACCTGGCTGGAGTCATTCAGCATGCCCTGGGATTCGAACTCCAGGTGTGGTAGCCAGCATCTTTACCACTGAGATACCCCTAAGTTACTTTTAAAACCTCTATATGTACATTGGGAAATGAGATTTGAATCCTGGTTTTCATGAATTGGCCCCTTTAAAGGAGAGACCACAGAAATTAAATTCACAATTTACTAACACGTGGCCTCCATTTGTACACAGAAAAAAAATATATACAGCACTGTGTAATAGATTTAGGCACTTCTAAAAAAATTTGCATAGTAAGGATGTCTCCAAAAATAATAGAAGAATAATGCCACAAATTGTCTTCATTAATCAATTAATATCAAACAAAGTCCAGTAAAAATGCAAATAGCTAAATCAAAATTTGATGTGGCAACCTTTGCCTTCAAAACAGCACCAATTATCCTATATACACCTAGACAGTTTTTTTTTTGTTTTTTTTTTTTTGCAAAAAAGATGCACCAAGCTTCTTGGAGAACTTGCCACAGTTCTTCTATCTATTTAGGCTGCCTCAATTGCTTCTGTCTCTTAATTTCATCCCAGACTGACTCAATGATCTTGAGATCTGGGATCTGTGGGGGCCATACCATCTGTTGTATGGCTCCTTGTTCTTCTTCTATTCAATTTGTTTGTAAAGGGAATGTTAAAATCTAAAATTCATAATTCCTACTGAAATACTAAAAGCAGAATAGGATATAAAATAACTGTTTTAAAAATTACATTTGCACGGTACTGTATAAAGCCATGAAATACCAAAATAACTTGTGTCAAGTAAAGAAATAGCTCTTAGACATGTCGAGAGTGTCCTACTCTAACCCCACTCAAACTATCATTATCCAATGAGGACACACAGGCCTGACCCTAAAATCAAGCACTGAGCTGAGAGTGATTGCATGTTGCCTGGGACCTCAGCAACCGTCTGTCAACTGTAAAAGCACAGATGTATATTGTACAGCCTACAACAAGCAATGGTACTCTGCCAGATGGCCCCTCATTGTTTCTTCTGTCCCTTTTGTTGTGTGTACACTACTGGTCAAAACTTTTGAAACAATTGACTGAAATGTTTCTCATGATCTTAAAAATCTTTTTATCTGAAGGCGTATGCTTAAATGTTTGAAATTAGTTTTGTAGACAAAAATATAATTGTGCCACCATATTAATTGATTTCATTATAAAACAAAAATAATATAAAAACAGTTTTTGAAATTTATGAATTGGACCAAATAATAAAGAAAAGCAGCCAATAAGTGCCCAACATAGATGGGAACTTTAAAAAGCATCCCAGGGTGAATCCTCAAGAAGTTGGTTGAGAAAATGTCAAGAGTGCATGTCTGCAAATTCAAGGCAAAGGGTGATTACTTAGAAGATACTATATTATAACAGCTTCTGATTTATTTTGGATTTTGTTTAGTTCCATTTATTTTATTCCATAGTTTTGATGACTTTTCTATTATTCTAAAATGTGCTGTGTATATCACTATGCATGCACCTATAAAGGCAAACTATTTCCTTAGTTTACATGTCACAGAGGGACAATATCATCCAGTGGAAGCACAACATTAAAAAATGAAAATTACTTCAGCTCATGTTGTTCCAAACCCATATGAATTTTGAACAGCATCCAGTTGAATAAATGGTGACAAAATTTTAATTTTGGGGTGAACTATTTCTTTAAATATAACAACATAATTAAAAATGATAATATCATCTTGCACTAACTCAAGCATTGCTTCCCTTACAGCCAACGATTCCAACTTTATAAACCATAAACCACAGAGATGAAGTAAAACCACATCCCTAAAGCAAAAACACAATAAAACAAAATAAAAAAAGACTGAAAAGGCTGCAATATTATTCTGTCACAAGAAGCCCATGAACAAAACTTAGATGGGAGATAATATGCAGAAAGGAAGATACAGTGGGAGAGAAAATGAAAGCTGAGAAAATGTAAATTGTGGGATTTGTTGTGAAGTGGCTGCTCTGATGCATCCAAGATAATGAGTGAGAGAAAGGGGCTCGCAGGTCATTTCTGCAGCACTGTGATTAAATCAGTGAAAATTAATGTGGTCACTATCTCCATGGGAATCAGCATCTTTGGGCTGCAGATTTAAGAGGCAGAGGAACCCTCCAGGGCTGAAAGTCAGGATGCCAGCCAGACTTTTAAATCAACACACTGAATCTCAAAGCCCAGGGACCTAGACGGCTCATGGTCAAACGGACAGATTGAAGTGCTGTGATATACACTCATTTGCATATGCAAATATTATGTTCACATTAAAAAGTCAGCAGGCCAATAATTTTCATTGTAACGTCACACCAACAGCAAATTGGGCTTGATGGATGGTCTCTGCATCTGTATGAGCCAATAAAAATGGAAGGACATTAAATAGCTTCAAGTGAGAACATAAGTGGCGTTTTGATATCCAAACTACTAAAGCACAGTAACCAGCTCAGACTTGGGAGGTCATGAACCGCATTACGCAGAAGGTGGCTCGATGAAGCGTAAAGCACACTTTTGCACCTCATAACGTTGAGGGTGATAAAGGCTTTAGAAACGGCATTTTCAAGCAGGACAAAGAAGCATCAGGAAATCTATAAACGTGTCACACCGAGAACCCTTTCAAATTATATGAGGTCATTTTGAGTTCAAGGTGAAGTGAAGTAACTGGTTATCCAGTCAACTAATGGTGAAACTTTAAAATAAAGTGCATGAACTTTACATACTGTTTATATACTGTACATGATGTACCCTAGTAGCTAACATTCAAATTCTCTTGCAGAAACTTTACAAGTAGTGTGCAATGGTTAAATTCACAGTTTTGAAGATGAAAAAAAAAAAAGTAAGAGGCATCTTTCAGAAGAAGAAAATGTTGTTTCAAGTGCAAAACTGCTTTTTGTCTGTTCAAGCAACAAAAACATTTACCTTGAAGGAGAACTCCTGCGTTTTCCTGAATAAGCATTTCACACCAAAACAGCTTGAACGAATCAACCAACCAAACAACTTTTGGAACAGCATGCAAAAGAGCAGTTGCTCTTCAAAAAGCATGGTTAAAACTCCCAGCACAATTGTTTTTAAGAGCTGGCCATCCAACCATTGGACAGGTAAGTTAGCTTCGCTCACCTTGACCATATGGCACTTCAGAGGTTTATAACAAGCTGGGGGCTTCTGTTTGCAAGCACTTAGGTTTAATATTAATTTCCCAGTAGCTCAGCAAAGTTTGGTGTTGGCCAAATAAAAAGGCTTGAACTGCTTGCTTTAGCATTTAGTTGAAGTGCAGCTGGCCGTGGTGTAGTTATAACGAGTTTACATCTCAGCCAGTTGTTTGAATTAAGAGCATGTAGCCACCTTGGCTCAAAGTGCAGTAATAAATTAACCTGCCCACTCCTGGACAACACGACTACTGCATAAGTTTCCCATCACTTAGATTCCATTTGGTTAATTATGCATAATAATAACACATAGGCCCTATATGATAAATCACCCCTGGAAACATTAGATGGGGGAAGGTTTCTGTTTCTTTTAGCCGGGCTGGTGTTAAGTAAAGGCCGATTCATACTTCTGTGTCAAACCTATACTGTAGGCTATGTGTAGCCACGGTGGATACAGGAGTTTCTCTTTCTCAGTAAGCGACTCTCCAAGATTCTGACAACAGGAGGTCAGGGAGCAGTGCATTATCATACTCAAAGCGTCTCGATAATTATCAAGCCCTTTATACAGGCTTGTGTTCTACAGCTCTGCACAACACCTTTAAACTCCAATTAGATACGATTGCAATTCCGAGAAAGACAAAGTGCTGCATCTTTGTTTCTTAATTGTGTATTACTTACCAAGATTGTTGCAGGATTCATAGTACTGATTTTTACAGTATTTGATAAAGAGGGAAGCATCAAACAATTCGCCAATTCTCCCAATGGTCGGCCTGCAGCCTGATAGCTTAAGTTATTTTTTTTTCACACAGCAAGTTATTACACCTCATTCTCTTTCACCAATTCCTGATAAAGGGGCACAGGAGATGTTCATGGTTATCCATGATGATGGCGATGAAAAATGGATGACATTAACAAGTACTCCCAGTACAATCAATTTATCTTTCGAATAAAACAGCTACAGTATGTTAAAGGAATCAGAATATGGGCATTTATTAATGGTCTTGAGGCTCAGATATATAAATAGGAGCAAGATAACAGGGCATATACATCACGGCAATGTCTCAGGAACACGTCCACACACATCAGTGAGAAATGACAGCGTGTCATTTTGAGTGATTGCAGACCAAATTGTAAAAATCACACAACATTTCTAACATTGAGGGGCCACTTTATCATTCAGAATGACTACAATCAAAGATGGTTTCCATAGATTTACAAAAAAGCCACAACCTGGACTCCACTATCAATGTTGTGTCAACAACCACTTCACAAGAATTATTTAGCACTGTTAACTCTTCCATGGATCACAAAAGGAAATTGGCAGAACATTAGGGACTGACAGCTTCAGTCACCATTAAGTTTTTCCCAAGGCTGTCACTCTGCCTTGTGACTCCTTTAGTGTTCCATGGAAAAGAGAAAGTCACTTGGAACAAAATAAGGATGAGTAAACAATGACAGAATTTCAAATTTGGGTGAACTACTGTATCTCTTTATCTATCAAACATTACAGTCATTCAGCTGGCACTTTCACAATAGGCATGGATCAATTTAATATGCCAGCTTTTTTTTTTTTTTTTTTAGGTTGCTAGGTTGGAAATTATTTGGTAAGACAAAGAAGGACAGTCAGAACACAACACATGATGGATTCGAACCTGCATCATTCGCATAAAAACTTGACCCACAAATGAAAGTCTCTCATCATTTACTCACCCTCATGCCATCCCAGATGTGTATTAGGGCTGCAACTAATGATTACTTTGATAAATCGATTAATCAATCGATTAATCAAACGATTATTAGAACAATTATTCGAAAATTATTGCAACGATTAATCATTAGCCCTTAACCGATTATTCAGCTTGTGCTCGGACATAAAAAGTTGTATTAAACGTGCTTTCTAACAATAAAGAGGACAAAATCATCTTTTAAAAATACCTCTAAATGTCATTCACTGAATTAAAGGGAAAAATACTTCTTATTAAGTTTAGTTCAGTAAAGAAATTCACTGCAAAAAATCGTATTGCTATCAAGTGTTTTTGTCCTTTTTTCCATTTAAAATGATCTAGAAATCCTTAAAACAAGATTGATTTAATTGATAAGCAACATATAAGATATTTAGACTTGCTTTAGGAGAATGTATCTTTAATATATGTGTATTTTGTCACATGTCAAATTTTTTTTAAAGGATTTTTACACATTTTTAAATGTTTGTCATTTTAATATTATATTCAACATTATCAGATCATTTTTTTCTTCTGCAGTATAACTGCTAAAGAAAATGTACATTGTTTTAAAGGAGTTTTAGATATTTATAATGGAAAACAAGCCAAAACAAAAACAAATCAAAAGCGTATTTTGTTGCAGTGTATAATCGGGTGAAGACTACCCTCTCTCACCTTTCTGTTCACTTCAATCCATCATTAACTCACAAAAAAACGAACTCTCTCGTATTAATAAAACTGAGTATTGCCAATTTCCTTCACAAAAAGAAATGCACAGTGATTCAATAAGTCACGAGCCATCACGTTATAATCTAGCTGCTTTAAGCATCTGCGCTCGAGGTACGAGTGTCCCCGTGACAGAGTGTGCATCAGCCGGGTGCAGTTTCAATCTCTCCCCCTTAGATTGGGACATTTGCGCAACTCATAGGCACTGACCGCACAGAGAAATGACAGTTTCGGAGTTTGTAGTTAATTACTTGATCTGCTTCCGTATTATTTGAACTTTAATGAAGCTAAAATGCATTAAAAATAACTGCATTTAAGATGCAACACCGGGGAGTTTCCTTTAAAGAACTCTGGCTCTGCTTATTCCACAACGAGAGCACGTCTGTACTTATTTTTGTATTTTTGCATTATAATCCCTTCACACTACATCATCTGAAGCTGTTTGGAAAGATTAGAGTGCATCTGGACTGTTAGCTGTGTAATTCTTCCTCTCCTCAGTCAGGCGCAAACTGCAGTTCTGCTCTCCCATCGTTTCAGCCCTAATGTGTATGACTTTCTTTCTTCTACTGAACACAAACAAAGATTTTTAGAAGAAAATATCTGCTCTGTAGGTCCTTACAGTGCAAGTTAATGGTGACAAAATCTTTGAAGCCAGAAAAAGCACACAAAGGCAGCATAAAAATAATCCATAAGACTCCAGCATTTTAATCAATGTCCTCTGAAGCAATCCAAACTGTTTTGGGTGAGAACAGACCAAAATGTAACTCCTTTTCACTGTACATCTTACCACTGCAGTCTGAAGGCACGATCATGATTTCAAGCTCGATTACACTTCCTAGTGCTTGACACATGAGCAGAGACCTAGATGGCACTAGGAAGTGTAATCAAGTTTGAAATCATGATTGCCAAGGAGACTGCAATGGCAAGATTTATAGTGAAAAAGAAGATATATTATGAACTGTTCTCAACCAAAACCGTTTGGATCGCTTCAGAAGACATGGATTAATCCACTGGAGTCTTATGGATTGCTTTTATGCTGCCTTTATTTGCTTTTTGGAACTTAAACATTTTGGTCACCATTCACTTGCATTGTGTGGACCTATAGAGCTGAGATGTTCTTCTAAAAATCTTTGTTTGAGCTCTGCTGAAGAAAGAAAGTCATACACATCTGGGAGATGGCATGAGGGTGGGTAAATGAAAAAAAAAAAAATTAATCATGGGTGAACTATTCCTTTAAGTGTCTGGTGCACATGTACTAATGCGCTATGTGTCCATGACTCAGCTAGTTCCCGAGTGGCTCTGGTCCTAGGAATGGGTCTCCATAGTTTAAAATAGCCATCCACCAAACTACTGGTTGGTTAGTCAGTTTGACAGCTTTACATATTTATTTTTAGCTTTTTAGCTTTAACATTTAAAGCTTAGATGTGTATTTTCTGCACCACAATTTCCAGCAACTGAAATTGCTAAAATAATTATAAAAAACAGCTTTCCTGAATACTCCCGATCATCCACTGGTAAAAAAAACAGATAGTCCTGCCTCAAGCTCACACTATTAGTTGAGTCAACACTACCTTGATGGACTCTGCCAGAGATCCACAGTGCTCACAGTCTTCAGGGAAATCAACATACAAATTACTTACTTATAGTTGTCTCTTCATATTAAGCTAGGATAGGAGAAATCATTTTAAGATTATCTTTTTAGTACATTCAGCTTTAAGAAAGTGCATTCACATTACTGAACAAAGATTAAGGTGATTTTAATTGTTATCATGATTGTTATTACAATTATTGTTCATATAAAATTATGTGCATTATTCAAGGTTTAAATCACACGTTTTCAAAAACCATGAACAGACATATGCTATTACTTTTAAATGGTCAGCATGCTAATACCCTCTCTAAAGATGTAACCAAAAAATTGCTGTGTGGCTGAATTTCAATTGGGGAATGACCTCATACAATGTGACATTTGCAAGATTATAATGCCATATCTCTGTTCAACTTCAGTGATGGTGACACAGCTAAAAACGCATTAATCAGATTCTACTAGCCATGACTCCGGACCTAGTGTTAGTTACTGTCAGACTTCAAACTGCCTGCTGTGAGAATGGTCCTGTTATTATGCAAAACCAAAAAGTTTCTGTTTTGTTGTGGGGATTCTGAGAGTTTTTAGCAATAAAAAGTTGTATTTATATGTATTATGCTGATATATATATATATATATATATATATATATATATATATATATATATATATATATATATATATATATATATATATATATATATATATATAGCCTGTTTACTTGTTGACCATCTACATTCCCATGGAACTGCAGCAGGAATTTGATTCCTTGAGGTGCAGGATTATATTTCAGAGTTTAAGGTGGTAGTGGATGGTACATCATGAGTTATAGATGGGAGCGGGCAGTTAGAGAATAGCCAGAAAAATGCAATAAGGTTATCTCTTTTTATTATTATTATTCATTAATTAAAGTAAAACATTTAAAAAATATTATTTTATAATTATTTTATAACATATTTATTTTTAATAACAATAAACAGAAAATGCTACGTAAAATTGTGCAAACAGCACATACATCAAATCTTTTAATATCTAGAGCAGGCTATGCAGGTAGTCAATTGGGGCTTTAGAAGAATGGCAGAGCAAAGCCTGTACACGCTGTGTCATCAAAGGATGTGAATCTCTGACTAGAAAATGGTCAATTTAGTGTTAAGAAATCAACCTCAGGCAAGTCAGATGGGCATCATGTCACGCTTCATCTGATAATAGCAATAACAGAAAAACAAAATGCTCTTTGTGTACATTTCTTGTCTATCTGTATGGCTTTCACCCAATGTGGAAAACGAATGCAGAGTTGCGCTAATGGGTGCGGTCGGGAAGAAAATCAATGCGGGCAGAAAGCGGGTGAAATTCAGCGGGAGTGTTCGGATGTGGGATGGAAAAAAAATAAACAGTCCCACGCAGACCTCTAGACTACACTTAGTGTCCATATCACAAAAAACAAATATTATCAGTGTCATGACCTGACCATAAACCAGCCTATTTAGATTTACAGCCTAATACAGTTGCAGTGACAAGTTTATGTAAACCTTTGCAAGCCTTTCATAGGTTGATTGCCCCCAAAAATGTAAACACTGTCTCTGTGATTCAAAACATTGGTCTTTTTGTTTTTAGCATTTCAACCAGCAAAAATAGGGGTAGCACTTTTATCATTTAGTTTCATTATGCTAATAGATTTTAAGTAAAAGACAGAAAGACTAATTATGAACTCTCAGCTTAGGTCAAAAGCATTGACGGACTGTACCTGGACAGAAACGTCCCTGTTATATCTAGAAGCCCTTTCCTGTGACAGTGCTGAGCAGACTCTTTGCACAACCCCCACGAGTGCATGCAAATCAATGGGCACAAGTAACCACCCATCATTACCAATTCTCTGTCGGCCACTCACCGTATATGTGATCACTGCCAGCATGCCAATCAAGGTGAGCGTGCTGATGGAGAATGACAGGGCGGCCAGGCCATCTGCAAGAAAGACAGTGAGGAAATGTATTCATGACATGGGCCAAATGCACAGTTCTGATAAGTTTTGGTCATTCGCCAAATATTCAGAGGAGTTCTTGCCCCCAAGGAAATTTCAAAATGCACCTCCTCTCCCACTATAATTTCTCTCAACTTCCTCTTACTGTGACACACTGTACTTACAGAAAGGTCAGTGAAGGTTTAGCCCTATACATTTCTAAAATCACAATGACAAGTCAAATGTTCAGGTTCATTAATGTTCTTTATGAAAATAAAAATAAATGGCTTTTGCATGCTGGATTTGTGGACTGGCTGCATGTCTACTTTCTAATGAGTTGTAGGATTGTCATGATACCAAAATATTGTTTAACAATACCAGTAAAATGTCAAATTATTGATATCTTAAAAATGAAGATACAAAAAGTAAAATTTGTTCTGAACCAAATCTAAGAGGAAATTAAGATATCGTTAATACTTCTGGAGTTACAGGCAAAAAAAAAAAAAAAAAGCATTTTCTCAAATGGCATATAATGCAACAAGCTGTGTTGAACTCTGATTCCTGAACTCTGATTCCTGAACACTTATTGTGGTGATAGACCTACTTATCTCTGTGTAAAAATAAAATTATGATGCTACCACCTATCTAACGTTATTATTTATTTACCTTTAGTTTTGCTCCAAACTTAAAAGCAGAACTAAAAAGATTACTTCGTACATTTAGATCCATGGCATTAAATATGTTGGCTTTCATCATCATTTATGTTAATTTATTCTTTAGAAAAAGTATTAAAAGTAATATTCTGGGTTCAATACAAGTTAAGCTTTATTGACAGCATTTGTGGCATAATGTTGATTACCACAAAAGATTATTTTGACTTGCCCCTCCTTTTCTTTAAAAAAATAAAAAATAAATCTTACAGTGAGGCACTTACAATGGAAGTGAATTGGGGCAATTTGCGAACGTTAAAATGCTCACTTTTTCAAACGTATAGCCACAAGACATAAAAAATATGCATGTAACCATCAGCTTTCTAACCTTTTTGGTGTAAAGTTATAGCCAATGTGTACTTATTTGCAACAAACATGTAAAAATGGAAATGTAAACAACTTTACAGCACAAATAATACATGAGTTTTACAGAAGAATTAATGTAAGTGCTTTTATAAAATTATAAGCTTTACATTTCTACCTTTAAACCCTCCAAATGTTGGCCACATTCACTTCCATTGTAAGTTCAAGTTCAAGTTAAATACAACAAATGTTGTAACCAAAGTGCTGTACAATTTTTTTTTACAAACATTAATACCAGAATTAAATAGAACTTCCAAAATATTAAAAAGAACAAACTAATAAAACATTGTAAAACTGCTGTAATTCTCAAACAACATTATAGGCTAAAGAGAAAAAATGTGTCTTCAATCTAGATTTAAATATGGGCAATGAGGAAGAAGACAACAACAAATGGGAGTGCATTCCACAACCTGGGGGCTGCAACTACAAAAGCCCAATCACCTTTGATCAAACGGGAACGAGGAACAGAGAGGAGTAACTGATTTGATGATCGAAGAGATCTAGGTGCAGAATGTAGATGAAGTAAATCAGCAATGTACTGAGGGGCTAGACCATGCAAGGCCTTATAAACATATAGCAGAACCTTGAATTTAACTCTGCATCTAACTGTAAGCCAATGTAGGGAAGCGAGAACAAGGGTGATATGCTGTCTTTTCTTGGTACCTGTTAGAAGTCTAGCTGCTGCATTTTGGACTACTTGCAGATGTGAAAAAGAAGATTGAGACAGACCCACATATAAGGCTTTGCAGTAATCCAGACGGGATGTAATAAGAGCATGAATTACTATTTCCAAGTCTTTCTGTGAAAGAAACTGTTTTAATTTAGTAATGGACCTTAGATGAAAAAAGTTTTCTTTTAACTATGGCATTATCTGCTTATCAAATAATAAGTCAGTATCAAAGATGACACCCAAGTTCTTAACTCTATTGTGCATGGTTAAAGACAAAGAACCTAACTGATTTTCAATGTCAGCGATACATAACGAAGAGCCAAAAGCAATGACATCAGTTTTATCCTCATTAAGCATGAGGAAGTTTTCAGATATCCATAATTTAACTTCCTCAAGGCAGGAGATGAGATTACTGATGGAACAACAATCGTTAGACCTGACAGGAAGGTAAAATTGTGTGTCATCAGCATAACAATGACTACACTGTACTTCTGAAAGATAGAGCCTAAAGATTAAGATTAAGATTCAACTTTATTGTCATTGTGCAGAGTACAGGTACAGAGCCAATGAAATGCAGTTGTTTATGCATATCCCAACTAAGCTGGTGTCAGAGCGCAGGGTCAGCCATGAAACAGCACCCCTGGAGCAGATAGGGTCAAGGGCCTTGGTCAAAGGCCCAACAGTGGTATCTTGGCAGTGCTGGGGCTTGAACCCTCGACCGGTCAGTAACCCAGACCCTTAACCACTGAGCCACCACTGGCCCTAGGAAGCATATACAGAGAAAAGCAGAGGACCCAACATGGAGCCTTGTGTGACGCCACATGTGATCAGTGTTGGGGATGAGAAGTGATTATCAATACTGATAGAAAAAGTTCTTTCCTTATGATAAGATGAAAACCAGTTTAATAAAACTCCCTGGATGCCAACCACCTTCTCAAGACGATGTAAAAGAATGGAGTGATCGATCGGTCGATCGTGTCAAATGCTGCACTGAGGTCTAGAAGGATTAAAACGGCCCTGTTGCCAGAATCCAGGGAGACTAAAAAATAATTGGTCACCTTTAATAGTGCAGTCTCAGTACTATGCAGTGACCTAAAGCCTGATTGAAATTGGTCAAATATGTTGAAGGTGGTTAGATAAGAATAGAGCTGCAAATAAACCACCTTTTCCAAGATTTTGGACAGAAAAGCAATTTTGAAATAGGCCAATAATTCTTAAAAACTGTAGGGACAAGATGAGTTTTTTTCAGCAGAGGCTGAACCACAGCATGCTCAAATGTCAGTAAGTGCCTCACTGAAACCTCCAAGAAAAGAGTCAAAATAATGTTTTAAGGTATCATTATGCCACAAATGCTGCTGATTGAGCTTGACTTGTATTGAACCCGGAACATTAATTTAATATCATCATCAAAAAATTACAAAATAAATCACCCAGGGAGGCTTCTGAAATTTGGTTGATAAACCTAAAGTATTTATAAACAAGGCAAGTTTTTTTTTTCCCCCCAAGTAATTATTCAATAAAGCAATAAAATAAACTAAAGAATAAATTTTCAGTTTATGAATGGTATTGCCAAATGATACTATCACAGTACTTTTTCTTTAGTTTGAAACTTTTTTTTTTTTTTTTTAGGTACAGACTTGGTACCAAAGTCATTTTTGACATCCCAAGTGCTGTATTTTGGGAGTCAGTGGTCCTCAAAATACAGGGTAGCATGAGACAGGGACAGAGAGAGCAAGAAAGAAAGAGGGAAACAACTGAAAAGAAGGGAGGGCAAAATGCCAGCTGTCAGATCTGAGGCCAGCAGAGGCAGATTTATGGGAAGTGACCGCCACCACACTCCCTTTTAGGATCCTACCTGTCAAAGGAAGCAAGACAGTAGAATACACAGACAAACTTGCATGATTCCCCTTTCCTCTGGTTCTAGCTATGGCCCAACGGAGCAGAGTGTGGCATACTGGCAAGCCCTGTACCCAGAAAGAATCCTTCTGCCAGAAACCTACCTCAATTCAATGCAACCAACTGTTCTCTGTTTATTTTCCCCCAAGCAATGCTTTACATCACTCAAATAAAAATCAATTTTGTTGAACTACATGAAGTCTGAAAACAGTTTGCAGCACAATCCACTATGCTCCATACACAAAAAGCCCCAAGACACTAAAGCCAAGGAGAAGAAATGCTTACACAATTGCTTCCAAATGTAGCAAACGGAAGAAGAGTATAAAAAGAAGAGCCGCTTCGATGTGTGATGGCTGAAATTAGCATTTGCATCTGAATAGGTGTTTCCTTTTGTGATTTTCCAGCTTTTGTTAAGGGATGAACATGCTACGTATACTGGAGACAATGGCGTTCGTGTTCAGTGTGGAAAGCCACTCTGTTTATGAACACCTCACAATGCAGGGGGACCTGGGTTTTCCCATCACTTCCCCGGAAGACTTTTGGTGGATTGGACAGAGAGCGTATTGTTTATTATCTGTGGTGGCTCCACAGCTGCTGTAGACCCTGAATCCTCAGCATGCAGAGAGAGTGGAGGCCCTTATCTCAACAAGCAGGGAGCACCTTAGGCTTACGTGCACAGAGGAGACCGCTGCCACTGAGAAGTGTTTATTAAAGAGCTCTTAACTGTACTATTCACAACACGAGCTTGCTATGATATCCTCGTGGAGAAAGAGACCAGCACATTAAAGCAAACCCACTTGCTGGATTTTGGCTCTCAGAAAGAGAAGAAAATACTTGTTCTCAAACAATTTTAGGAAAAACTGTCAAACAAAAGTGATGCAAATCTCAGGTGGCAGGTAGGGCGACTGCACACTATAGTTTACTCTATGTCAGAGAACTATGCAAATGTATTGATGTCAATGGAAATAGTGTTTCACAAGGACATAAAGAAATTATGCACAACTGGTGCTCTGTTAAAAAACAATCCCAATTTATTTTTTACTTCCCATCCGTCAAACGCTCCAGAGCATTCTCTAGCATAATATACTGTATCTTTAGCACTATGTCATGCTAGCTCCAATTTGAAATGTGGCTCTTGGTGAAACGCCACGCTCGGCTCAGCGGGAAGGTAAATCAGCGAACAAGAGCTGTCTGAGTAGATTCTGGGTCTGGGCCTCTGCTGCAAAATTAAGTGGAGAATTTTTTTGAGCATCTGACTGTGATAAGATCAGATCCCCAGCTGTCTACCCTTCTGCATGCTCTCTCACTCTTGCCTGAGCCTTGCCCACTAATGGGGAATCGGGTATTGCATTGGGTTTGCAGTTTCACAAGAAAAACTGTAACTGAAAAGTCTGAACCTCTATGCATCGGTAATAAGGGTTGAGTTGAGTTACATTGGTGATATATTTTTTCATATATACAGTATATACTAAATTTATACAGTATATACTAATATATATATATATATATATATATATATATATATATATATATATATATATATACATACATATATATATCACACACAAACATACATACATACACACACACAAACATACATACATAAATACATACACACACAACCGGTCGAAACTTTTGAAACACATTCAAATGTTTGAAATTAGTTTCGTAAACAAAAATACAATTGTGCCACCATATTAATTTATTTCACTATAAAACTAAAATTTAATAAAAAAAAAGATTTTGAAATTGATGAATTGGACCAAATAATATATAAAAGCAGCCAATAAGTGCCCAACATAGATGGAAACTCCTTCAATACTGTTTAAAAAGCATCCCAGGGTGAATCCTCAAGAAGTTGGTTGAGAAAATGTCAAGTGTACATGTCTGCAAATTCTAGGCAAAAGGGTGACTACTTTGAAGATGCTAAAATATAACACAGTTCTGATTTATTTTGGATTTTGTTTAGTCACAACATAATTCCCATAGTTCCATTTGTTATTCCATAGTTATCATGACTTTACAATTATTCTAAAATGTGAAGAATATTTTTTTTAAATAAACAATGAGTACGTGTTTCAAAACTGTTGACAGGTAGTCTATATATAGTGCATTCATAAAGTATTCAGACCCCTTAATTTTCTTTCATATTTTATGTTGTAGCCTTAGGCTAAAATGCTTTAAATATATATTTGTTTACATCAATCTACACTCCATACCCCATAATGACAAAGAAAAAAAGTGATTTTTGATAACTTTACAAATGTATAAAATAAAAAAAATGAAATATCACATTGACAGAAGTATACAGACCCTTAACCTTTGGCAGCGATTACAGCCTCAAGTCTTTTTGGGTATGATGCAACAAACTTTGCACACCTGGATTTTTGATGATTGTCTACCATTCTTCTCTGCAGATCCTCATTAGGTTGGATGGGAACCGTCGGTGGACTGCCAATTTCAGGTCTCTCCAGAATTATTAGATTGGGTTAAAGTCTGGGCTCTGGCTGGGCCACTCAAGGACATTCATATGTCAAGGACATACAGACTTGCATTGTCTTGGCTGTGTGATTAGGTTCACTGTCCTGTTGGAAGGTGAACCTTCGACTCAGTCTGATGTCCTGAGCACTCTGGACCAGGTTTCCTTTAAGCTATATCTGTATTTTGCTGAATTCAGCCTTTCAACCCTGACCAATCCCCAAGTCCCTGCTGCAGAAAAAAACCCACACAGCATGATGCTACCACATCCATGCTTCACCATTCGGATGGTATTGCGCAGGTGATGAGAGGTGTCTGGTTTCCTCCAGACATGATGCTTGGAATTGAAGCCAAACAGTTCAAGCTTCAATTCATCAGACCAAATAATCTTGTTTCTCACAGTCTGATAGTCCTTTAGGTTATTTTTTTGCAAATTACAACCAGGCTTTTATATGTCTTACACTGAGGAGAGGCTTCCATCTGCCATAAAGCCCAGATTGGTGGATGCATGGTCTCTGGAGCTCAACCAGAGTGACAATCAGGTTCTTGGTCACCTGTCTTACCAAGGTCCTTCTCCACTGATTGAGTAGTTTGGCCATTTGTGCTGTCGAAGTTATCACATTAATAACGCGTTAACGCAAAATTTGTTTCACGCAACTAATTTGCTTAACACGTAATATAACCATTTGAATAAACCCTAGTTCAAGCTAGAAGCTAACCAATTCATGCAAACGCCGCCAATGTCATATGCATTGTCCGTCGGGAAAACAAATGGTGGGAGACATTATGATGATCCCTGCACCAAACAATTTATCAATATATCAGGCCCAAGGCTACATAAGGGCCAGAGTGGCACTGGTCCACACAGATTGACGGCTGGTCCACCAAATCCAAACTGCAGGAATACACTAACAGTTTGCAAATAAAAAGAAACTGCATTTTGTGACATGCAAAATCTCACATGCAAGATAATAATCATATTCCTGTTATAAATATAGTTAGGAAAAAAATAGATTGATATGATTATGGTGATCTGAAATGGGTTGCGGCGCACTTCTTACAGAGTCACAAATTTTCACTGCATTGCACAGCTCTCTACAGTCATGTATGTAAACAGATCTGCTTACTGCTCTCAGCACCAAGATAATGTATCCATGCTTTGTCTCAATTTATTATTATTATTATTATTTTACGTGGGAGTGTGGTAGATGGTTCTTTAGATGATATGGCAAGGTATGAAATTAGCAGGTAATTTTGCTCATCATCTACCCACAACTGTGTAGCAGGTGATCTTTAAGATCTTTAAAGAGTGACAAATGACAAGAAACGCTGTTAGACACAGATGCGCATTTGAAGAAGCAAAGATGAAAGAGAAGCCATCGATGCGCATCACTGATTCACTGTGTGTTTAGAGGTTTATTGGCGCATGGCGCTCACATGAGTAGTGCAAGCTCGTCTCGCGGAACACGCGCATATGACGAGTTCTCGCTATTTCTTCCCTATTCGGAATCTGGGAACAATAGGCCTTTTTCACACTCCGGGTTTTGGAACACGGAAGTAAACGTTTGCTGGTTAAACTTCGACAGCGGTGAATGGGAATGAATGGGAGATCACAGCAATTATTATTTTCACTTACCCATTTGCTACTAGACGAAAAGAAAAAAAACTAACTCTTACTTTTTAATAACATTCCAGAAGAGGAAAAAAAAATAGAGAGTGGTGGATTAAGACAAATTTACTGTCACTCTCTCAGCAGTTGTAATAGCCCCCTCGCAGATGAGGTAATTATTTTGTTTTAAACTAATTCCAGGGTAATATAAAAATAATCATAATGTTATAAATTGACACTCAATATTTAAAAAAACGTAGGCCTATAATACAAAAAAAAATAATTGTGAGATTTACGCTTCTAAATAACGCAGAAACGCGTCATCACTGTCTGTGAAAAAGGTTTATTTGCTGGAATAGTGTCGTCTATGAGAACACTGAATATGATCTCAGACCATCTAAGGAAGCTAGGACTTGGGATGACAGGTGAATTATCATGTGTGTCATAATTCTTTAGCTACAACCACAGAAATGGTTCTTGAACAAGAAGTTTCTCTTCTGTGTCTACTCTTTAGCCTCCATTTGAATATAACATTTCACAACTATTTAGGACAGCTGTTAAATAGAACTTCTGATTCACTGACGTTTTTCACCAGACCTCTTATTTTACATAGATTACAAATCAAAATAAATATTTTGCAACATTGCAGCAGCTCCACAAAGAGCAGAATGTAAGCCAAAAGAGAGTTGTCAGCTTAATTAAAAATTCAATCTTTGTGGAAATTGCCAACACCTGTGCAAAGCAGGAGTACTGAAAAGTGTCTAATAATAATGTTTATTGTATCATATCTCTTAATGTATATATCTTAATTGCTAAATGTATAGTTGAAAAGAAAAGGTTTCCCTGATCGACAACCGTTAACGTTAATTAAATATTGATTAATCGACAGTGAAATCAATGTATGTATGTATGTATGTATAAAGAGAGAGGGAGAGAGAGAGAGAGAGAGAGAGAGAGAGAGAGAGAGAGAGAGAGAGAGCTGGCTTTACCAATAAAAAAATGACAAATTAAAAGTGTTCTGTTTTCATAACTTATGAAACATGATTACATACACAATACTGTAATCGCTTTACAACATCATACAGATCCATATTGCTCCAAACCCTTATGGCTTTCTATATTTCTTCTGTGGAACAAAAGATAATATAGAGGGGACAGAGGACAATGGCTGACTTAGCATAGTCTCATTTCATTTGCTCAATTATGGCACTTTTCCACTGCACGTTATGGTTCGACTCGACTCTACTCGCTTTACTTTTCTGAGCTTGCTTTTCCACTGCTGTTTAGTGCAGCCTCTACGTGGGTGGGATTATAGGCTGATCGTCATAGTTGTGCCGCCTCTACTGCCGTGACATCATCTTAAACGCGACACAAAACAATAAGAAATAACAAGACCTCTAGCTGTTAGTTACTAGCTCATTGTGCTGCATAAAATAGTTGTTGCACGGTGATTTTACACAAGTGTAACAGTTAAATTGGGCTGGTTTTTTTAGAAGGAAGCTTTCTAGTAGCTGGTCAACTAAATAAAGTTAAGCTTTCAAGCAGAGTATAGAGTTAACGTACCATCCTCCATCGTGGACTCCAGCCGTGGCTGAGTCCAGGGCACTCTCCCTCCCATTGCTCGCCGGTCTAGATAGCGTCTATTTGGTCAAACCACTTCCAATTTTCCTTGATGGTTCTGTAGTCACTTTTTAAAAAAAAATTACTTTTCCCTACACTGTTGGTAGGTCCGGTGGTAGCCGTGTGCGGCCAACAGCTGGGACACTTCCTGAAATACTTTTTTGTTTTGCGTTGTTTCGTTCGTCGCTAACGAGAGGAATGTCTAACTCATTTATAGACTACGGCGTGGTTTTGTGTACAGCCAATTCTTTCGAACAATTCGAAAGTAACGTGAACAAATAGTACTGCTATCGCTGTAGCTAACTTTAAAACTAGAGGGATGTCCCTTGTCACAAATCCAGTGATGCTGTTAGTGACGATTCTCTCTGATCAATCAGTGATCTGCAGGGTTTTGCCGTCACATTTAGTATCGGCTTGGCTCGCTTGGAACCTCGACCAAGGTGGTACTAAAAAAAGTACCAGGTTCGAGGTACTATCCACAGTGGTAAACCCCCAAAAAGTGAGCAGAGTCGAGTCGAGTTGTACCGTGCAGTGGAAAAGCTCCATTAGTCTCCTATCTGGAGGACTGACATAGGAAACAATGGAAATTAGAGTCAGGGAGTCTGTGGGAGTCTGTGGTCTGCATGAGAGCGGAATGCAAAAGAGTGCTGGATGCTAATGGCCACACAGAACCTCAAATTTAAATATGGGGCAAAAATGGGTCTGCCACACTTGCTAGAGGTGGAAGTCCTGATTGAGATGTCAAAAGCAGCCAGGCCTTTTTCAGACGTCGATTTCGGGCAGCACAATGAGGTCTGTTGACATTGACGAGACTAAATGTCAGTGCTGCCAACACCTCACATCACCTCTGCTCGTGGCTCAGCAGCATCCGTCGCTTTCTAAAAAGCACCTGTCGCTTCAGTGTTGTGGCCCCGGAATGCTTCAACAAACCTCTTTGTGGCGTTTCTTTGCAAGTGTCAGTAAAACTGAGCTACAATTTCATTTAAAGAAGCCATCATGGTACTTACGGCTGCTGCCCAGCTCCTCGAACAGATACTGCACCTTCTCCCACTGAGTAGAGTTCTGGTTTGGGGGAGATGCCAAGGGCACAAACGTCCTGAAACAGAGGTTCATGCTTATCAATGTTAATGTAGCTATTTATTAATCCATATACTGAAATTGTATTTTCAACAACATCTTCTAGATATGTTCTAGTGAACACATATTCTTCAGTTAAATATACAATGAAATGACCTGGCATGAGGGAATAATGCAGAATGTAATATTACAAAGCAAATACATTAATAAACTTTAAAGTAAAAACCAAGTTGCCACTGTTGGGCCCTTGAGCAAGTCACTTAACTCCAGGTTGCTCCGGGGGGATTGTCCCTGTAATAAGTGCACTGTAAGTCGTTTTGGATAAAAGCGTCTGCCAAATGCATAAATGTAAATGTAAATGCAAATATATAGTAACTTCTATATTCAGAGTTACACTGATCTTAATATGTCTTGTTTTAATCAATCAGTTTCTCTATTGTGGAGGCACATCCAATGCAAATGAAGTTCCTCTCATTTAAGCATGTCAATAAAACACATATTTGGGCTGGTTGAAAACCATGCAGAATCATTAAGAAAAATATATTTAAAAGTGACTGTATTTTGCAATCGAATTTAGAGCCATTTAATGAAGATTATTTGCGGAAGACATATTTATTCTTTGATTAAAACGTAAAGGTACAAAGGTTGATATTCACAAAACTGGTGTTGTTTACCACTAAAAACACTTGTGAACAAGTAATTCTCAGCTTGTGTTCATGAGTATGCAATGCACAACAAGATTTTTATCATAAAGACTTACATTTCATGTCATTTCTCACCAAAAACTGCCTTTAGAAGACTTTAATATAATATAATATAATATAATATAGTATAAACAGTTGCATGGACTACATTTATTATACTTTTGGGTCCTTTTTTAAGCTAAACTAAAATGTGAAATGTTATCATTATTTGCGAAACTGTGCATGCACATTAACAGGTCAGAGAAAATTGTTCACATCAAAAGGATCAGTATTTCTTTTGTCCATGGCTGATGGCACGAATGTGTTTACTGTGAACTATCACTGTAACGATCTGTGTACACAGTGCGTGTGATGTATTGCCGCAAGCTTTGCAGGCATCGGAGGATACAGAATGTTAACATTCTGAGTAAATATCTGCAACACTTAAAAAAGTCAGTCATCTCCAATGAGAAGAACATCATTCACAGTGTGAGGTTACATAAGCAGATAATTCAGACTATGGCTGGCCTGAAATGAAATCCCAAGTTTTAATCATAAGCTTCAGTTTTATCATATGGACTCAATAATATGTGTCTACATTATATATGACTGTTTCACCTGACCATTGCCTGACCAAGCCCCTTTAAGGCACGTCATATTATTCAAAAGCCATATTCATGACGGAAAAACACAATATCTAGATTTTACACACTTGGCAGATGATTTTATCCAAAGCAACTTACAGTTTATGCATGTTATCAGTTTAAGTGTTCCCTGGGAATCGAAGTCTCACAATTTTTTACCTTTGCTAGAACCATGCTCTATCAGCTGAGCTAAAGGAATCCATACAGTATCTGCAGTTAACATCTAACTAGCAACTTCAGAAGCCAAATCGGGTCAGCTTCATTTCAACTGAAGGAAAATCATTCAACATTATTGGCATTATCGAAGTGCAATCAATTGCCGTGTCACATCAAAAAAGCTAGTTTAAGGGTGACAGAAAATGCTCAATAGTGTTTTCTCTTTGTCTGAGAAAAAAAAAGTATGGAGCGTTTCACTGTTAGAAATGTTTAAAGGGGACCTATTATGCAAAATTCAAATTCACTTTTACATGGTGTTTGAACATAAATGTATGTTGGCAGTGTGTGAACACAACCACCCTATAATGATAAAAATCCACCCAGTCCTTTTTTTTTAAATCCCCATTAATCATACACAAGTATTTGCATTTGCCCACAACTGTTGACAGACACTGCCGACACGACTGTACAACAAATAAATACATTTATCAAATAACCATTTGGAAACTTCATGGCTCATTCTCAAAGTTGCTTATGATGTCTAGTTATCTGAAGCAGAGATGTCAAAACTCCGCCCTATTCTGTAGCTCATTTGCATTTAAAGACACACACACACAAAAACAGCTAGTTTTTATTCCCACCCAAAAATTGGCATTTTCAACATGGTATAATAAATGATCTGTAGGGTATTTTGAGCTGAAACTTCACAGACACATTCTGGGGACACCAAAGTTTTAAATTACATCTTGTGAAAAGGGGCATAATAGGTGCCCTTTAACTTTCTTTTCTTTTTTTACTTTGACAAAATACGAGGTGAAATAAAAAAAAGTGTGACAAAATTGAAAGATTTAATCTTTAAAATATGGAATGAACAAAGTTTAGTTTTTAGACTGTTTTTGACCTACCAGCTCATCAGTATATTTTTTGTAAAAGGGATTTACTCTCTCGATTTTTATTTGTATTTATACATAGTATTCATGACAGCTAAAAAAAACATTACTACCGTACAAAAGAGAGATATGTCCAGAAATATCCATATGTTCATAATGTATTATTATTTCAAGGTGTGCTCTTAATTGAGATCAGTTAGGTAAAAATAATTGTTTTTGAAATAATTTGATTCTGACTTCAATTAAAGTCAATTTAAAGTCTTTCTCAATGTACTGTAAATATTTACCTTTGGCTCATCCTGTACTATATGTTTCTTATTTAAAACCTTTGGCTGGTGAATTTGTGGCAGCCTGTGAGTTATGAAGTAAAATGTAAAATGTGCTGTTATAATTGCCCCAAGCCTATTCATTCATAAAAAGTAATGTCGAGGGACCTCAAAATTAAGTGAATGTGGTATGTGGGCCGCCAGTTGAGTAAGTGTACTCTAGAGCTTAAACCAAGTGTGGCATTGATAGAGTGCACTTATAACTCTTGAGCGATGTCCCAGAGTGAAAGCTACTGATTGAGAATATAGAGGGTGAGATGGGTCAACTCTCCATCTACAAGTTCAATCCTTAGCACGGACCAATCAAAGCAGGCAAACAAAAAGGAAATGCATTGGGGAAGTCACTCTCCAAATGAACAGTTACAAACATGAGGCTCAGTGTCTCTGGCTCGAAGAAAAAAAGCCATCGTGTTCTCGCACATCAGGAACCCTGAGACTCTATACAGCTGGTAAAACAGTGCAGTGGTTCAAAAGGTAAAATGAAGACCAAATTGCTTCTGTCCGAAGTGCCATCCCGACTTTTAAATCTGGTCCACGGCATGTCTCTCTTCCCATTGTAGGATCAAAGTATCCCATCACACTTGGTCTATGCAACACACTTCCCTCCAACTACACTGATGAAGCTATCGTGTCCCGCAGGAACACTATTTAATGGTTGAGAGCACATTAAATTATATGACCTGGTGAGAGGACGTGTTATTCTTGCAGTGGCAAAGAAAATCCATTATGTTTATGCTGCACTAGCACTGTTGAGAACAAAAGAATAAACTTGAGGTTAAATGGGACAAAGCTGCAACACGTATGTGTAAACATTTAAAGCTCATGTTGGTTTTTAGTATATTGTTGTTGCACAAGCCACACAAAAAACCTCTTAGGGGCCATTACGATCAAATGCGTTCTTGCGTTTAAAAAAGCCAGACACATCACAATAAATGAAACAGAAAGTAGGTGTCAAAAATAATTTAACTTTAAAGTTGACAAGGCATTTAAAAAACATTGCGCTCATGTCCAAGATACTAAAAATACAGCGAGATACAGAATAATGTTCAAAGATGTTTGTTTAGCGCATGTTTACATAGAAAAACTATTCAAAAACACCACAGACTTTATAAAGTTTATAAAGCACAAAATACAGCCGAAGACCTGCATAATGGATGTACAGTATGGGGAAAAAACTTAACAAGCATGTGTCTTCAATGCCCAACGCTTAATAAGTGTTATCAGATGAAATGGTGATGCTACACTAGGGGTGGGTGATACCAAAATTTGATACTGCATCATCATTAATTTTGTATCACGATGACTACTGTATATATAGTTTAATATATGGTTTATATATTAAATAACCCTATTGTAATTACTATTTTTGAAAAATACAGCCATTTAATTAAATAATTAAATTACTCTTGTAAAATGTTCTCTTTATTTGGAACTTGGCAGACATAAGAGAAAAAAATCTATTGGTGGTAATTAAAAAGTGGTAATCAACCTTGTCACAATGCTAAATTTCACACTTCAGTCTGATGTTGTTGACTAGTATTATTATTATAAAACTTTCCTCAAGAAACTCGACATCTGCAAGCAATGCAGAAAAAGATATAATCCACAAAACCCATCCCCCAAAATTCCTTGCCAAGCGGTGCCGAATTTGCGTAACCACGATACAGACAACAATACAAAATGCATACACTGCCAAATTTCTACCGGTTTATCCACCACTATGCTACACTGTGGTAAACACTCAAATGTCTCAACTTTTTTGGAGTGTGTTGCAATAATCAGATGTTTCACCTTGGGCTATATTAAAAGCAAGTCAACAACACATTATTTGATGTTTTACCTTGTGAAATTATACTGTATATGTAAATATATTAGTATATTATTATTCTTTTTTTTCCAATACAGAACAGGGTGAATAGAATTTACAAATCACTTCTTTTTTTTCTTCTTCTTCTTCTTCTTCTTCTTCTTCTTCAGCATTTTTCATACTGTCCTAACTTTTTTGAAATTGGGAGTTGTAGGTTATGGCTACAGAGAGCTTGTCCACCAAAAAGCTCCAATTACAGAAAGGTATTCTTAGTACAAAAAAGCAAATCCAGATTAATGTCATCGTTCTGACCAACAAATGTTCTCTGCTTCAGCATTTAACCACTGCCTACACCTGCTATACACATGATGGAGGTTAAATATGGTTTTAAAATTATATAATAAATTACACATGGATCTCTCCACACAATCACAAGAGCTACACACTTACCCAATCAAAAGCAGCGCTGCACACACAATCACAAATCCTATTGTGTACTTCATTGCATTTTTCACTTGCTGTAAAGAGAGAATAAAAATGTATTTTTTTTTTAATCAAACTGTGTTCAAGCTATCAATCTGCAATAACAACATGCTTCATTTGGGAAGGCCAAAGGGGCTTTAAACTGGAGTTTACTTTAGAACACAATGAGGGTGAGTAAATGATAACAGAAATTTCTTTTTAAGCTAAACTATCCCTTTAAAATACTGCCTACGCTTCTGATGATTTCAAATAAGATGAATGAGAGAAAGGTTTTGAAAGAGAGGTGCTTTTAATAGATCTAAATAAATTCTAGGCAACGGAGGAAGATCTTCGGCAATAAAATCTTTCGGTAATCTGCACATCACTATGGTGTCCTTAGAGACAAATATTTGACATTTGCAATAAGCAGCACTATAGACGACGATGTGCTTTTTGCCACTTTGTCAAACCTCTTGCAGATGGAGTCTATTTGAACTTGTTGGGTTATAAATGAACTGCCATAACAGTAATCAAGCAAATATCACTTAGCAATGCCTCAAGGGCATTTCTGTTGAAATGAATAATACGAACTTTTGTAACTGCCGACAGCAAGCCCTGCTTTACACACTAGTATATTAGATACAATTTATTTCCTACAAATTGTTTTATACAGCTTGTTTCCTACCTGCTCTATACTGAAGCTGAAAAGGCAATCGTTTTTAGTGTGCATGGGCGAATTAGACAGATTGACAGGAGGGAGTGGATTACCGAGCACTTGTTGCTGTTGTCTTCGTCTTTTTCCTCATAGTAGAAATACACAAAGGGGATCCAGAGGAATACACAGAACAGAATAATGGAATACAGAGCTGTGAAAGAGAAAAGATGGGACAGTTATACACCTGGAATACACTCAACAATCAAGATCCACATTACAACACACCATTCTGAGAGTAGCTGTATGATGTTAGGGGGCCAAAGATGTGACGCTTATTATGTGTGTACAGACCAATACATTTTTCAAAACATTAAAATGCAATTTACATAGACAATAAAATTAAAACACCTCTTCTATGAAAAGCTTGATTTAAATTTATAAATGAAAATTCATTGTAATATGTTGATATGGGGCATACAGTCAAAATATTCAAGCCAAATAATACATTATAACATAATGAACTGAAAAATATGGTACTTTTAACTGAGTGTTTTCAGATTCATTAAATCAAAACATGTTAAAAATTGCGTAAACATTTTCAAAAACAAAAGAATTCAACAAGAATGCAGGAGTAGAATTAAGGTTACATTTTTAAGAACTTTGCATTTAAAATTCTGAACGAGATTTTACAGATTATTTACAATAAAAAAATATATTTAATGGTCAACGTTATATTAATATATTATTAAATACATTAATATTAAATGCAGAAAAAATCTCTTGTTCATCAGGAAAGGAGGAAGCAGGAATCAGGTTATCAACCATAAAGACTTTAATTACAACTTAAACTCAAACACTGAAGCACGTACACACACAACGGCTGCGTGCGTCTATCCCTCTCTCTCAAACTGACATCCCCGGCTCCTCTTTATCCCTCTATCGGCTGATTGAGCAATGGGCATCCATTGTTACGGCCCAGCCATGCCCTCCTCCTCGTCACATACCCCCAATGACCGATTCAGGCTGGGGAAACCTCCAAGCTGACTTAATCCCCCCTCTCTTCCCGGAGGGGAGGTGTTGCCCTTTCGTGTGTCCTCCCACTGGCTAGTCTTCCCCGCATCTTGGGAATCAGAGTAGTATGAGGGGAGGGAGAGGGGAGAGGGAAAGAGATAAAAATGAAAAAAAAATGAAAAAAAAACTCTGGTTCTCGACCACGCTGCCACATGATCCTCAGCCAGCTGCACTGCCCCCTGATGCCTCCTGGCGGATGGTAGTGGGCTCCTCCGCCTCCTGGCGGACGGCAGTGGGGTCTGAACTGGCATCCCCAGCTCCTCTTTATCCCTTTTCTGGCTGACTGGGTTGATTCAGTGCCAGGTATCCATTGTAACGACCCGGATATGCCCTCCTCCTCGTCACAGACACAAAAACACCTCTTTATATGAGCATGTTTTTAATTTCTAAATTAAAACTCAGTTTGATAATTTTGTGAGGCATAAAGTAAAAATTCCAAGGTAATATAAATGTATTACGTTAGTAAATAAATCAATACCTTTTGTTCAAGCAGGTTTCGTAGAATATCAGACAAAATGATAATTAGATTTTTTAATGACATGGTAAGTTTATTTCAGGCTCAAGTTCATGTCAAATGGTGTAACCCTAATAATTTAGTTCGGCTCTTCATTTCTTTAGTCACAAAACTTTTTAAATGAAGAAAAAATTCTAAGTGCACCTTTAAGATGCGTACACTTACATGTATCCAAGGTGTAAGGAAAATATGCTTTAAAAATTGTATACAGTGTTTTCACTTTGATTAATTCAAAACTAAAATAAAAGTTTTAAACTAAAAAAGAAATCAACAAGATATATAGACATATAAAGTAATATAAGATTAATTTTTTTCTGAAATTTCCAACTGCATCTTAGAGAGACAGTTCACCCATAAAAGAAAATGCTCACCCTCATGATATCCCAAGTGTGTAGGACTTTCTTTCTTCAGAACATATTTGAAGAAAAATAGAAAGCTCAGTAGGTCCTTAAAATGTAAGTGGATGGTCATCCAACTCTTAAAGCTCCAAACATCACAGATATTCAGCATAAACGTCATTGATACGAATCCAGCAGTTAAATTAATGATTTCTAAAATGATACTATCACTTTAGGTGTGAAAAATATCAATATTTAACTACTTTTAGGTACTTTTATCAATAACTACAAGCCAACACTTCTAGTAAGCTTCACGAGAGGGTGGAGTCCAAGCGATCTCTCGTGTGATATATATTCACGTTGCCATGTCATGGATGAAATATCACGTTCTACTCTTGGTTGAGACTTCCAGGATAAGCACACAAATGCACCATTGTGAATAAAAAAACAGATAAATACAGATCTAAAGCAAAACCAACAAAGCCTCTGTACAGCATTCCTCCTACTCGCTTGTAAACAGCACTGCTCTTCCGGATGTGTCACACGTGCTTCAGATATCGCGTGTTCTATAGTGTGTATTTAGTAATTTTTTCAATATTATTAAGTACATTTTTTGGTAAGTTGGTTTTATATCAGTTACATCAGCTTCATAAATGACCCCATGCAAAGTTTTCCAGTTAAATCCAAAATTGCATTGGCATGTAACTTTTAATTGGCAGCTACCGGCTATACAACAGGATATCTGAGATTCCTAATGAACACAACTCAAGTGAAAAATCAGTGACTGAACATATACAAGATTCCTAGAAACCATTAAAAGTCCCACATTATGAGTCATAAGCCCCAAACCGGAGACGAGCTGACATAATCAAGTTAAAGAAGCAAACATCACTGATATTACAACAACAGTTTATGTAACCAACTGTGACAGCCAGAGAAATTGATTTAGTTGATTCTTCTCTTTTCATGCAATGATTTAAAATTGCCAGCTTGGCCTATTTCACTAGAGCGGATCTCACACTCTTGTGACCCTGTGAATCAGATCCCCTTGTCATCTTCATTTCTCATGTAGTTTACTCAGTTGATACAAAAATTACACAATTCTTCTTTATGCTTGAAAACGCATCATGGCAAAATCATGTTTTTCTACATGTACAGCAGGGTAGAAAAAACTGAGACTACAAATAAAAATGCTTCGATTTTGCTTTCAAATCTAATTCAATATTTTTTTTTTCCATTTCTCAATTAGTGACCAAGAAATAATGCAGAACATTATATATTTAATATAAATTTTACATCATTACATAAAAATGTCTTTGTTTTTATTTTTTTTTAATCTTTAAACCATTTGTTTATTTCCAGGTTAAAGTTATTTTTTGAATCCCAGATTTACAATGTCATATCAGACATTTGGACCCAACTTTTTGAAGTGAATTAAGAAACTGCATCTGGATAGGGCAAAAATCTTGAGTACACAAGTACAGAAATATCTATATCACACAACACACTGAACTTTCTTCAAATGGAAACAGATATATAATTACACGGGCTGTCTCCCATATTGGCTTCAAACAGAAAGGCTTGCAATGACCTTCTACGTGCACAATGCAGCACAGAAAAATTATCCATCATTCTGTCCTCGGTCATGTAGGACAAAAAGCTCATTTCCGTAAACATGTAAACATGCTCCGCATATATCATTCAAATATGTGCACATGCGCTAAACTGATAAATTATCTGAAGTCAAAGCAAGATATTTCTAAAGAGTGGCCGAGCGATGTTCTGTTGGGCAAAACAAACATTTCTTTCAACAGCAGGTGAGGAGAAAACGACACATCCATCAAACATAATGGGAGGAAAACTATTATTGTTATTGTTTCAGGAGCCCTGTGGCGAGTGGGGGATGATTTTGCCAGCTGTTCGTGAGCTTTCAAAAGTAAATTTTTCTGATTGTTGCACTTTTTCTGGATTACTGAGAGGGATTCGGTCATTTCCTGTTAGTTCAGTGGATCAAAGCTGTTCATTAAGATAAACTCTGCACTCTACAATTTACCTTGTGGCATCGAATCATCACTCATTTTGTCATTTCTTCAGTTTTTTGTGATTAAAGCATGTCTCATGGTTGTGAGTATACTGATGTGTGGAAACATTTCAAAGGATCCATCCTATATCCTTTTGACACAAACACAGCTTGTACTCGCAAGGAAAATCCCATTCTATCAAACTGCAAACAAATCCAAGCCTCCCTGAATTAATGTTCTGCAATTAGAAATAATAGTAATTTAAAGAACATCTGTCATGAGTCTCTATTTAGGTCATTAGCTGTACTTGTAAAGGCAAGCATCACTATTACTATTGCTCAAATAACAAAGCTGTGATGCCAATACCATAATGATATCTGTATAACCCATTTTTTTCAGCTTAGCAGTTTCCAAAAATGGTCTAGGTGGACTAGAGAGTGTCTCTTAGGTACATCATGCTATCTCCCCTTTAAAGTAATGAATGAAAACCCCGTAAACACCAAGTTCTCAACCTTCCTCTTCTCTTCTTTTAGCACCTACTGAATGATCCCATATTGCGTTTGCTTGGAAGATCCTGAGTAAGCAAACCTTCTCTAATATGCAGTATGATGGCAACACTGTGAGGCATTATGAATTAATGGAAAGGAGGTGAGGAGCAGACACTTCAAGGGGCTAAAAAGCTATTTTAGGCTGGAGGGGGTTTCTACAGCTATTGGATGTCTCTGAAGACAGGACCAGTAAACTCTAAATGACTCCCGCTGATGTGCATCTAGGAGGATACGGTATGCTTGGCTTAACACTTTCTAGAGGTAATGGTGTGATTCATTAGCATAATTCTGAATGTTAAGTAAAAAAAAAAGAAAGCATAATTAGACAATCAGGACAACGGTAGGTGCTATGGAGACAGATTTTAAGAATGGCATGTTATTTACAGCATATATTTGTCTTTTAAAACATTGAATCCCAACTATTAAGACAAATAAAGCAGGAAAATAAATCCAATTTGTCCCCCTCACAAATCACATTTGCTTCAGTGTTAATTCCGAGCAACTGTTGTGCATTACGGTACCGAAAGTGCACTAGTTAAAAATGAGACATGCTGTGTAAACGAGGGCAAGTAAATGTGAAACTTAAATGTCAACGTTTCAATGACAGCAATTAAGAGTTCCTGGTGAGATGATGGCTGCTTTGGCTCCTTCTATTGTATTTTAAAGAGCTGCAAGAAATGTTCATCTTGAATTAAATTTCATATTTCAAAGTTAAAATGCTCTTTCCTAAGAATGAGCTAGAAATCACAGGCAGCTAAAATGTCAACTGGTGAGTAAATTAATCGCACAAAGCAATCAAACCATGAGTTGGTAAGAAAACCCATGAATCATTTAAGAATAGTAATTTGATTATAGCTTCAGAAGTGCTCCATGTGCTTAAAATTACAAAAAGAATGTGTAACTTTTTCTATGTTAAAATCTCTCTCTCTCTCTCTCTTTCTTTATATATATATATATATATATTTATTTATTTTTTTTTTTTTACTTAATCCAACTGGAATAAAATTCCTTGAATTTGTTCTGGAAAAAAAAAAACAAAAGAAAAAGAAAAATTTTCTTTTGGTTTTATATCACTTTGTAACACGTGTTGTGTTCAATGACCGGCAATTGGAAATGAAAGGATTAGACTCAAAAATACAGAAATATTAAGTGTTCAGGAGCATCCCAATTCTTTAGATGAGCACATATGTGGATGTCCTCATACATGTGCACACACACACACACACACACACACACACACACACACTTGTTGAGTGCCCTTTTGTGCATCATTTTTCCATGTATACTCTTTGAAGCATATTTCAAGATCTACTTATCCTATTTGTGTTTGAGCTTGTTTGAATCGGGATAGTCTGCTGTAAGTTATGGTATGTCATTGTCTTTGTTATATGTACGTTTCAGAAAGTAATAAGGCAAAACGTGACAAAAAGCCCCTCCTGTTTATTATATTTGTGTGTGTCAGTGGAAATTGCATACACTAATACTCACTGCATTTTGGACTCATTACTCATTGCATTCCACTAATTGAGACCTTTCCAATGATATATAACACATAGAAATATCTTTTTTTTATGGTTTTACCAATTCTGAATATAATTGTTGTGGTAGCAAATTTGCAAATTATGAGAATGAAACCGTTCTTATTCCTCAGCAAATAAAAAATCAGCTATATGCATTGTAAAGTCCAGATTCTAAGCTTTAAAATGACACATTTTTTGTTCAGATAAAGCAACTGGTTATTCATTTATGATGTAATTATTATTTTTGTGCCCTCCACTGGCCTAGTATAAGCTTAGTTCCAGTAATCCTTCTATCAATTAAAAATAAATGTTTAAAAAAAAGGAGTGATTCATACGTATCAGCCACGTATTTAATGCGCATTTTGGGATATTGCATAAAAACCGCTGGATGGAAACACCAAGATGTGAATAAAATCACCAAAATGCACATCAAAAACGTATACGCTCGCTTGAGGTGGATAATCTTTTGCATTCAATGAGAAGAAATGCGCATAAACTATGATGGAAATACATTTAACAACTAAACTTCTAATACATTTAATAAGAACACAAGATGTGCATCAAAAAGTCATGTTACTAAATAATTTATTCATAACTGGACTAACCAGCAGACCATTCATCACATCTGAAATGCTGATCTGGTTATGCTGAAATAACAGTGTCCTGAAAATCCAAAGCCTGTATAGATAAGTCGAATACAAACTTAAACTGCAAAATATAAAATAGATCCATAAATCAAGTCATAAGTCATAAGTCTTCATAAGTCATATGGTTAAGTCATAAGGAAGGAGGAATGCAAATTATTTTGCGATATTTTGAATTTTCTCAAAAATGAAATTTGAAACTTGGAAGGAAACATAGCTGATGTTACCTGGTTTTAAAAGTGGATTTTCAATTTTCCAAACCTTTCTATCACAGGACAAATCATAGGCTAAGATTTTGGTCATAACTTGGATATGACAAACTGTAAACAGTAGTTACTGTATAGTAACATAGTAATAACATAGTCTCTTGACAACTCATAATAATTTGTATTGGCAAAGATGGCGATATCATAAGATATTGTATGGATTTGCTTGTTTTATTCCCAGAGAAACCAAACAATCAACAAACAGAACTTCAAATCAATACAACACACGTATACATTTTTTGCTATTCTCCTATCCAACAATTTATTTTAAGAAAAGAAATGGCAATTACCAAATCTGGCTTTAAATTCCATATTAATTTATGCAATACAAATGACTGATGTATGTTAAAAACCTGCAATATGCTTCTCTTATCACATTCCAAACCCAGATGTTTTCTTTCTTCACAGAAGCAATTTTTCTATTAAAATCATGGTTAGGTTTAGGGTTTGAGTAAGGGGTTAGATTTTAGGTTAGGTTAAGCGGTTAAGGTTAGAAAAAACATAACATCATCCATTGGTTTGTTTATTTCTCCCTATAGGAGTAAGTCAACCTGTACGATTTCACCATCTTGTACTATTATTAAGACTTTTCATTAAACCAGGTTGGCACAGAAATATAAGTGAGCCACTTGTAGGCTCATTACCCCAAAAATTGTAATTCTGTTGCTCTGTGGCAAAATGTTGTTCTGTTTTTTTGAGTATCCAGCAAACATTGGCTCAACCAAAGGCATGAGTGTGGGGTGGGACAATTTGTTTGTCTGACCAACGGCAGATGGGGGAAGTGTTTGGGAAAGCTGTTAATTAAAATATCAGTATTGATGCAATTGTGTTTAGTGACACAGATATTAAATACTTTCACCTGTCAAAATGATGTCATTATCTTGTTTCAAATGTCAGAAGATGATAGATAAAAAGGGCATGAGACAATGCAGCTATGTCCCGTATCCCCCGTCAACAGGCTGCCACTTGGTCTGTTTGCCTAGAGGCACTGAAGCAAATGTACACACACACACACACACACACACTTTACCATATAATGCTAGTGGCAAACATTGCAGTATTGCTCTCTGTTCCCAGTCTGTGAGCTCATGGCACCTGACGAATAGTAATATTAATCATAACAACATGAATATTAACACGGCAAGGCAATAGGCTGCACTGCATTCCTGCAGATCATCAATTTCCATCTAAGCAGATCTAATGGAAATGAACCTGACTGGGTAGAAAAGTTTAGCATATTAATCCCCCTGACAAAGAGAAAAGGGAGCTAAATAATTAAAGGACCAACCTCATCCCTCCACTAAAATCTGGCTCCTTTTATAGCACTCTGGTAATTCCCCCCCAAGTGTGGAGACAAGAGTGTAGATGACCCCACACTGGAACAGAGAGACAAACAAATTAAGCCAGTAAAAATACACTTGAGACTTTTGGTTAATCTCCAAGGTATTGTTAATTTGATGTTTATTATTTTAAAAGGGTTCGAACTAAAACAACATACATGGGTTGTTTGCAAAATAAATCTGAAAGGGTGTCTTCAGGCGAGAATTTATTTAATTTGCTCCCTCCTTTACAACTCTAATTAACTGTAAAAAATGTAATAGCCTCAGACGTTGTCCGTTTGCAAAATTAAAGCAGAGAGACGATTGTTTAATTACGATATATAGTTGAGAAATTTAACGGCGATGTATAATTAAACCAGTTGTGAGGGCACATGTTGTACCTTTTCTGTAGAACTGTCAGCTTTCCATTGTGAACCCATGCACTATGGGCAACATGGCAATGGAACATTAAAAATCACACACTGTCAGTGTCTAGGGTTTGAGGTGGGGTTTGATGCTTCGTTACATCTCAACTTTATATAGAATCAACAATGGGACAATATCATCTTTAAGTGTAAAGTTTGATAGGATTTTTATATTTAATCTTAAAAGGATTTGAAAACCCAAAATTGAAAATTCTGTCATCATTTACTCAACCTCGTGTCGTACCAAACCCATAAGACTTTCTTCTGTGGAATACAACAGTAGACATTAGGCAGAATGACAGACACAGTCATCATTCACATTCATTGTAAGGAAGAATTATGCATTAAAAGTAAATGGTGACAGACTCTGTCAGTCCCCAACATTCTGCCGAACCTCTCCTTTTGTGTGCACAGAAGTCATACAGGTAGTAAATAATGACAGAATTTTCATTTGTGAATGAACAGTACCTTTAATTGCAAACTCTTCATTTTTCCACAGATACAGTATTTCGCAAACTTAAAGTAATATTCCAAGAACATTAATCATTTAAGGTCCTCAACAGAACATAACTATGACTCATCCCTCAGTTTATAAAAACAAAACAAAAGCATGCATACAGTAATTAACTTACATTGGAAACTTATGGGGCAAGTGCATATATATAGCAAGTTGTAATCCAGTCATTCTACTCATGTCATGTAAATTCAATACGTGTTAACATTCAAAAGATATCTGTACAACATTACAAGTAAGGGACCTAATAAGCACTCTTTAGAGCAGTAATAACAAGGAGCAAACTCCACCCACAAGAATTTTGATGGTAGCGCTTAACCAGACTGTTATTCACCTAGAATTTCCCATCTCAAAAGGACTTTATTGACCATTTTTTACATAATAATTCATTTAAAAGCTTTAGCAATAACTCAAGCTTCATCATTCTGCCTTCTGTAAATCCCCCTATACAATTGCCCCATTGACTACCATTGTAAGCACATAACTGTAAATGTAATTTTTGCTTATTTTTACAAACTGAAAGATGAGTCATCTTCTGAATCTGTGAAAGAATAAGTCTGTGCTGTATTTAACCATGAATATTATTTTAATAAGTATTTGTATTTAAAAGAGCATTATGACACACAGAACCAATGAATGATCACTGAAGAGCAGGTCTTTTTCCACTGGCAGCCGTGGACTGAAAATTAATCAAGGTCAAGAAGGTTTGATCAAAAATTTCCTCTATTCATTTAAGCACATACAGATCTTAAACTCTAAATCTTCTCAAATGTCACAGCTGGTTTATGTGAAGGAGGCGTCTACTCGTTCAGTAAAAGAGGAAAACAGTGGTGAGGTGGAATTGATTGTAACTAGATTGAAAATTAGCAATCTGCTAAACTTCTTGTACTATGTGCGGCCTGTCAGATTGCAAATCAGGGCAGGCAATCATTTGCCATTGTAATTGGCTCTTAGAAGAACTGACCTCTGGGGGCCAAGCATCCTCTGAAAAGAGGACTGCAAGAAAAGACTCGCATTCAGAGATCTGCAAAGAAAAGAGACTAGCAGAGCACATTTCACTATCAAAACAATGAAAACAGAAGCCAAAACTAATCTTCGTTATTCAGAAAGTGCAAAGATGAGTCCTTCAGCAAATGCGATGTGTCCTTCAAGACTAGCGACTGTATATACACTATGTGCTCAAAAGTTTGTGGACACCATATGTGCTTGATGAACATTTAATTTCAAACCAAGGGGCATTAATTTCCCCTTTGCTGCAATAATAGCTTCCCCTCTTCTGGGAAGGTTTTCTACTATACTGTATGTAGTAACATGGCTGCAGGAGGGCTGGTTAACAGTTGGCATTCCAATTCATCAACAAGATTTTCAATGGGGCTCAGATCTGGGCTTTGTGCAGGCCATTCAAGTTCTTCCACACCAGACTTAGTAAACTAAACTATTTCCTTGTGGACCTCGCATTGTTCACAGGGGCACTGTCATGCTGGAATAGAAAAGATAGAAGCATGCTTGTTAGCACACAATGTTCTAAAATACCAATGTATGGAGTAGCATTGTGATTTGTGTGTTTAAATCAACACGGAATGGTGCAATAACTCTATAATAGTCTCTAGTTACTGCTCATCGCTGGTGGAGCTTGTGACTGTTAGATTTACATTCCCCCAAGCGCTAACGCTAAGGAAGTGCTCTGTGAACTGTATGGGGCTATGAGCGAACTACAGAACGCTCACCCTGACGGACTGTTTAATGTCGCCAGAGATTTCAACCATTGCACCGTTTCGGACCGCAAAGCCCTGCAGAGGATAGTGAGGACAGTGGAGAAGATCATCTGGGTCTCTCTTTCCTCCATCAAAGACATTTACAAAAAACACTACATCCACAAACCAGCATTGTGGACGTCCCCACACACCCCTCACACAAACTCTTTACCCCCCTGCCTGTAATATTTACAGCCCTACTAGCAGGTATTCTGTTTGTCATTAAGCCATATTTACACAGTGTATTCGTAGTGGGGTTATCTAATAGCCAAAGAACCGGGCTGCCAACACAGAACATTAATGAACTAGAGAGCAGCTGAGATCTTCCTCTCACCCTATCATTATTGTTGAGCTAGAAACCTTATACCAGAATAAGTGAGTAGAGCAAAAATAGGCCTAAATCTCTATTTTCACAAATGCTAACATGAAAATTACTTAAAACATTTACAACTACACAATATACCACTATCCACTATGTAATAGCTATCAAATTAAATGCTCACAAGTAAGGAACAAAATAAAATGGCAGAATTTAAACTGCATGGCCACTTTTGCAACGGAGTATGTCTGATATCAGATTAAAAAGAAAGCATTGTTCACTTAATGAAAAATGGAAACACGATGGGACTCTGTGTCCATTTATACAAGAGGGAAAACTGTCTCAGTTTCATGAAGAGGTGGCGTAATACCAGACATGAATTGTGAATTAATGTGAAAAAACCACAAAAGGGAGGTAAAATCATCTTCATGCAACACATTGTGAAAAAAGGCAAGGACCCTGAAGACTGACACTTCAAACATTTTTCTGAATTGATTTCACAGTTTATTACCTGCATGACCCATGCCTTACATATGCTTTCAAATGCTGGATTAAAGAGCATTTGCCGAACATTCTCTTTAAATGTTGACCCTCCTATGAAAGAAACTTCAATGTGTTCCACTTCACAAGGACTTATATGAAGAATACTCTTAGTAGCATAATCCAGTTACATATAGTAGATTAATCTATGTTCGTAAACCTACTTTCCTTTAGAAAACATTTAAAGGAGTAGTTCACCAAAAAAATATATATTTTTAATAATTTACTCAACAAACCGTATTACTTTCTTTGTCTGTGAAACACAAACGAAATGTCAAACTTTATTGGTCTTTGAATTTATTTTATTTTGTTGTCCAGCCCGGTCTCATGAAAAGCAATGCTTTTGCAAAACTGAAATTACGTGCTTCATTACATGTTTGGCTGCAGTTTTATAGTGAAATGTCCTGCCAAATCGAGCGAAATGAGGTTGTAATCAGACATGGTTGACTGAATTCAAACCGCAATTGTTGAGCACAAAGTCCAATGCTACAGGTAATCTGCAAAGCAAGCTAATAACAAATAAGTGTTTACATGTAGGTGGGTCTGTAATACAAGTGTAAAAAAAAATATTTTTCAAATCTTGCGTTAAAGTAACAGTATTTTGATATCATAACATAGCGGGGGATGAGTAATAAAGAGTGAAAAATAAGCTTTTATAAGATAAAAATCAGCTATTGTCCTTGAGCCAATGTTTAAACCAAACCATTGTTGTAGCACCTCTAGTGTTCATTTTACTAGGAAACTGCAGCGATACACAGAAATTTTCAATTTGGGGTGAGCTATACCGTTAAGATGCAATCCACCAGTGCTGCAACAATTTTCATTGCACCCCCCTGCGACAGCGATTTTGCAACCTATTATTTTGACTCCAGTTCAATAATTTCAACAGCAGATATTTATCGTTGGCTGCAGAACTATTTCGGCAAGTTCACACTTCAGGAAATTACCTCACTTTTATCTTTCATACTCATTTTAAGTCCTGGAGCTTTGCACATGTACATACCTGACTGAATTTGACTTTTACTCATTTTAAAAGATGTGAAAAGAGCCAGTAGAGAGAGCAGAACAGCTAGTTTGATGTTGTCTGAGATGTAGATTTAAATGTGCACAGAGGTGTTCAACTCAGTGGCTTCTCGACAGTTGGATCTGATTATCTTTCAGACGGAAACCATTTCTGGTATTCTTGTATGAAAGTTCCAAAACATCTGAATTAAAATTTAAAATAATTCTTTCTTTTGTAGAAACACAAAAGGAGATATTTTGAAGGATGTTCCATTCACTGGTTTGAAACAGAATAACAACTGAAATTTCACTCTGTTCATCATACGAAGTAAATGGGAATATGGTGGAATATTTTGCACAAGTTGCATGGAATATTTCTACATTTTGCTTTAAAGTGAATCACTATCAACTGCTGAATTGAAATCATCAAGCTGAACATGAAGTCATATGAGTTTGATACTACGTAAGGGTGAGTAAATGATAACAGAATTTTAATTTTTGGGTGAACTATTTATTTAAAGGAGAAGCTTTCAGCTTTTAAACCCTCTTGACATTGCAAACAAAACTGTGGATCACCAGACTCCAGACTGGTGATAGAAAGCATTTAAACTTGAGACATCTGATGTGTCAGGGGACTTTTAGAGATTTTATTTTATTTTATTTTATAATTTATTTAACATTGTGCTTTGTGGCCAAACCTCAAGGTAGAGGCTGTGCAATCCAAAGAACACTAAATTAAATAGAAAATATGCCCAAGGACCTAGCCCCAGGCAAGCTGAACAAATATATATTTTCCCTTTAATTACTTAACCTAAAATGGTAATCTCCAGTGATGTCTTGGATAAGGGTTTCAGCCGCAATCTATTCAGGGTTTACTATGCCTACTTCTGACCATCAAAATGCCCGCCACGAGACAGAGGCATCATGATGCGGCTCTCAGAAATTTGGCCGAGTATTAATGGCAGGCAAAGCCAGGCCACATTTGAATCATTCCTGTGTACCTTTGGCCTGAGGTCTCTTCTCAGCAGGCTTAAGAACCTTGCGCCATGCACAGCTGCACACTGCAATAACTGCATAATCTGTCAGTGTTTGTTGCTGTTGAGTGTCACCAGCAACGTGCGCTTTCCATTAGCAATCATGCTGAAACATACATGAAGAACACAGAGCAAGCCAAAAAATGCATTTATGCTCACACTAAGCTATCAAGAGAACTGCACCTATAAAACGTGAACCCCTCCTTAAGCCTTCAGCCTTCAAACGCACACATAAACACTTGCAAAAGAGACAGTGTTAAGACCATAATCAAATTATTTATTTAGAGGGCTCAGGGGTGATTCCTCCTGTTGCTCCAGGGGTCTGTGCAACTCCATGGCTTTGAAGAGCAACTCAGATGGAGCATTTGTATAAACTGAATGATGCCACGCTTTAAGAAAGACTCTTAAAAGATTACATGTCATTAAAGATCAGGAAGAGAGCGAGTTTGTACATTAAGGGTCCTTAGTAAATATATAGCAGGAAACGCACACTTTCCCTCCCATCATCCGAGGCTTACAGAGCTCATAAATTCTAAATGTGTGCTTTTAGTGCATTACAATTAGATTTAAAGACATCTATATGCTACTGTCCATCAAAAATGTAATGATAGATTGTAATGTGTATATTGTATCATAATGTGTGCATGTCTCTTTGTATTTATTGCTACTGTGTCTATCATATGTTGATTGTTATTTATTGCATGTGGATGTCAAATGGGACCAAGATAAATTCCGGTATCTCTGCGTACTGGCAACTCAAAGAGAGTCTGATTCTAAAACATTTGACAAAATTCACCTTTAGCACATATATACAATTTACAGACTTTCTGTTCCAGGAAAATGGACCAGAAATACCAACCTGGTCTCATAGAATCACGTTACTATACCTACATTTTGCAAAATGATTTTTTTACATGGCTTGATGTGTGTACTGTGCTAGTTTCCTGGTGAAATAAAGGATCGTTTTATTTCGAAATGTATTTAGATTACTTTTTAAATCTAAATCATGTGAACTGAGTCAAGTGTGTCACAGCTGGAAGAGCAGCACTGTTTACAAGTGAGGAGGAACGTTGTACAGTAGCTTGATCGGTTTTGGTTTAGATCTGTATTTATCTGTTTCTTTACTCACAATGGTGCGTTTGTGTGCTTATCCTGGATGTCTCAACCGAGTGGAGAGCGTGAGACTACATCTATATCATAACAGCACGAATACGTCACACAAGAGACCGCTTGGACTCCACCCTCTTGTGAAGCCTAATGGACGCAAAGGTTTATAGTTAAAAAGTACTTAAATATTTATATTTTTTGCACAAACGTGATCGCTTTAGAAGACATTAATTTACTGCTGGAGTGTATCGATAATGTTTATGCTGACTGTCTGTGATTTTTGGAGCTTCAAAAGAGAAATTGCCATTCACTTGCATTTTAAGGACCTAATGAGCTAAGGTATTTTTCTATTTTTCTTCAAATGTGTTTTGGTGAAGAAAGTCAGTCAAACACTTGTTGGGATACCATAAGGTTGAGTAAATAATGAGAGAATTTTCATTTTTGGGTGAACTTTCCCTTGAGATCAGGCTGAAAAGATTGATGATGCATCCCACACTACACATATTTTTGTCCAATCAATCGCAGAAAACTCTAGAACGAGAATGTCCCTTCCCCTAAAACTACCTGCCACTGACTACAAACAACCTCCCTGTTTCCATTGGAAATACATCAATACAGGAAAGACAACTGCACTCTTCAAATAATTTCATGGAGTATTTAAGTTGGGATTTAATAAGTTTATTGTCAAATTGGCTGAAAGTACTAAAATGCTTGCTGATAAAGTACCGAGAGTGCCGTCACATGATTACAGCTAAAGTGTTGTCATAGACAAAGCACAAACTCATTTTCAGTTTAACACATGACACAGCACAACAGAGTTTGATTAAAACTGAACAGCCGTAATATGCAAAGAGCACTTGAAGAGGCTGTTAAGCACATCAGTGGGTGTTCAGAGGGCTTCACGAATGGATATGAATTACGCCTCAAACAAATTGAGCACATTCATGCACCTGACATCATCAACATCCAAGCATGATAATAAGCATGTTTGACAAAGGCAATGGGTCGTTATAAAATAATTACAACAAAGTTAAGAATGAATGTCTTCAGAGCAAAAGCTCCAGAACAAACCAATCACTTCGTTGTGGACAAGTTTGTCCTCTTAAAAGGGACAGTTCATCCAAAAATGGAAATTCTGTCATCATTATCACCCACATGTCATTCCAATCTGTATGACTTTCTTTCACACACATTAGGATATGTTACACATAATGACAATCTCAGTCACCATTCACTTTCAGTGTATGGAAAAAAAGATGCAATGAATGTAAATGGTGACTGAGGCTAACGTTCTGCCTGACAAATCCTTTTGTTTTCCACTGAAGAAGGTTAGTCATACAGGTTAAGATAAAACTATCATTAAACAAGGACAGAATTTAAATTTTTGGGTGAACTATGCCTTTAAGTACAATGTTCACCACCACACATTGCACAGGGACAAATTCAGTGTTATAGTTATTCTGTTAGCACATACATGGGCGGACAGGGATCTCAGATTCTTCTTTGTAAAGAAGCCTTTAAGGGTTTGACCTGGCAGTCCTCGCAAACATATTGGATTTGGCTTTGCTGTAATAGATGGAGCTTGATCTCCACCTACAGGCTGCTGGAATATCTCCTCTGCACTTGATGCAGAGATGGGATGGAAGGTGGGGGCTGCAATCAATGCAACTAATTCAAGAACTGCAGCAGAGCGAAAATGCCACCAAGAGGAGGGAAAAAAAGAGCAGGATCATTCTGTTTAAAACCACTGCGGTTGTGTCCGTTGAGAAAATAATATCTCCATACCTTAATCACTGTATAACAACCTGTGTGCGAGTGAATGCAAAGCAGTCAGCAGGCTGCATCTATTGATTGAGAACAATCTATCAGTTACTGTTAGATTCCACTGCAGCAGGTGATTTCAATGCAAATACCCAAAGCTCAGATGGTCGAGTGTTAATGGCGCCTGTTGGGAAGGCAGCATGCAGCATCTTTTTCTGAGAACAAAGGCATTTTCCTGGAGGAAGTTTAGAGAGGTGTTGGCACCACACTTTCGCAAAAGAAAAAAAATGTGTTCCTATTCCTCGTGCTTGGCTTGCGTTTCTTCGGATAAGACAGTTGTTCTTCTCCGAGTCCATCCCCATGAGCAGAAGGGGAGCAGATAAAAAAAAAAATAGGCAAACATTTGTCATCAGGAAAACAAAAGCAAACAATAAACCCCAGTGCAATCGTTGATTGTAGCAGGTTGAATATGTAAATACAGGAGACTAAAAATCACATTACGTATTATGCAAGCACATACGCTAGCAGTGCTTGCAGCTACTCCAAACCCCTTTCCACACAGGCCTTTAAGTAGACGTTTTTGTAGCCCATAACCCTTTTCTAGTGAATTGATTGTTCTGCAGCTGAGTTTGTTAGTCATAACCACACACATGATCAGACGGCGTCTCTTCCCGTCCTCAATCTTCTTTAGAAACTCAAAGTGTCTGGTGCCTCGTTCTTCATCTGTCTAGACCACCACCTTGCATAAAGCCTACATGAGGGACCACACTGCACACCAGGAAGACTTTTAGTGAGGTTCGCTTCCCTCTTCAAGTTTTATTTTCCTTCTGAAGTACAGATGTGGCTCTGTCACGTTCCTTTCAGAGTTGTCAGCAGAGCACAACCCTTGATCTTCCAAAAAGTCATGAAATAAACTGTTCAGAACCTCAGTGGATGCCACAGCAAAGGAAAAAGAGACACATGAAAGAACTTCATAAGCATTGTGATGATTTAAGGACAACATAAGGCTGGAGTGGGCACAGGGAGTCTGAATGATTGCTGTTTGGAATGGGTCTTAAAAGTTAAAGTGTGTAATGATTTCACCACTAGTGTCACAAACATAATTCCAGAAATAATAACCCCCTTTGTCATTGGCTGAAGAAACAGATTGTTTTGCCCCAAACTCAAGCCACTGGTTGAGCCAGTGTTGGTTGCTGGTCGAATCAGACCAGTTATCAAGCCATTTCTGCATATTAAAGGAATATTCTAGCTTCAACACAAGTAAAGCTCAATCGACAATATATGTGCTATAACATTGATTACAACAAAAAATTATTTTGTCTCGCCCCTCCTTTAAAAAAGGAAAAATCTGGGTTACAGTGAGGCACTTACAATGGAAGTGAATTTGGCCAATTTTTGAAAGTTAAAATACTCACTTTTTCAAATGTATAGCCACAATACATGAACAATATGTGTGTAAACATGATTTTAGTGTGATAAAATCATTTAATCACTTCAGTTCAGCCTTCAATACCATCATGCCTGATCTTCTCTCAACCAAACTGACCCAGCTCTCAATGCCAACCACAATCTGTCAGTGGATCAACAGCTTTCTGACAGATAGGCAGCAGGTAGTGAGACTAGGGAAAATCACATCCAGGACCCACGCTATTAGCACTGGTGCTCCTCAGGGATGCGTTCTCTCTCCACTGCTCTTCTCCTTGTACACGAATGACTACACTGCAAATAACCCCTCTGTTCAACTCCTGAAGTTTGTAGACGACGCCAGTTTTTCTTGCGTACCACCATTTCTCAGAGTCTCCCAGTACGATATTATGTTTTTATTTAATGTAAGTCATTGATTGGCTAAGGCCCACCAATCACTTTTATCTGACCTTCCAAATGATTTTGATAAATTTGAGGTAACCTCTTGAGGAGTGCTCTCTGCGCAAAACTCTGCGGTGAGTTTAACAACTCTCAACACGTGCAAGAGCATCGGTGGTCGTCAAGCAATCTGTGGTCCAGTTCTGGAGGAGCGTGCATGTTTAAGCTTGTCTGGGCATAGCTCAGTTACAACTTTTGGGTGAGCTTATTTTATCACATCTTATTCACTCAAATGTATTATGCAAATTGTTTAGCTGCTGGGTGCAGTCAAAACTACTAAAATTCCAAGCTGTTACATATGTGATGTCAGCTTATATGCACAACCTTTTTTCACAAAAGTCAAATCTATGAAAATACACAGGAAAATGTGCTTTTTATTCTCCATTCTTTTCTGTAGTGCTAGTAAAATGATTATGCGAAGTGGGAACTTTCCTATGCATAAATCCTGACAGTGTTTGGTTCTATATAGAGATGTGAGTCAGAGTTCAATCCTGACATCATCAAATCAGTTTGTTCACCGTGTCTAATGATAATTATCTGCACAAGTATCTGGCTCCTCTGTGCAAATTCATGTGTGCAGGACAAGGAAAAGCTAATTTTGCCCTCACTGAATGGGAGGATAATAAAAATAAAAAAAGGAAAAACATACATCATTATTTTTTTCAGTTTTAGGCTACATTTATTTTGAGTAAAAAGACAGTTCAAAATTAGACTGTCATTGTTCTCTTACGTGGATTGATATTGTCATAGATACAGACTTTAGCAGATCTAAATATTCTTCCTCAGCTTTCAGAAACAATATCCCTTCATTGTATGTTTTATTTTCAAAGTTAATCAAATCATATTTGTTAGTTGAGAGTGTGAGGTCATATTTGTTCTTCAGCCAGATCAGAACTTGAAAATGTTAATTAAACACTATTTTAATGGAAATAAACAAAATATTAACAGTTTTGTTTTTCATGATAAATTATAGTTACAATAAAAGTGTTAGGTAAGATAAATCCGGAAAAAGAAGTTTGACCCCAGTTCAGTTTATAAAACCCCAAGTTTATTTACTTATTTAAAAAAAAAAAAAACATACTGTATGTTGCAAAATTCCCCAAAAAAAATCAAGTTTAATGCTAACAAGGAGAGTACCAATACTTTTTTCTTCCACTTCAAGCACTGATGTCAACAAACCCTAAAATCCTAAAACGACTGAAAAAAATGACTTTAAGGCTAAAATATCACAATATTATATTACACTTATCCGGGACCGGGTCGTGGTGGCAGCAGACTAAGTAAAGTAGCCCATTCATCCTTTTCCCCTGGCCAGTCACATCCTCCAGCTCATCCTGGGGGATCCTGAGGCATTCCCAGGCCAGCCGAAAGATACAATCCCTCCAGTGTGTTCTGAGTCTTCCCCTGGGTCTTCTCCCAGTTGGACATGCCCGAAACACCTCCGCAGCAAGGCATCCACGAGGCATCCTAATCAGATGCCCAAACCACCTCAACTGGCCCCTTTCAACTCGGAGGAGCGGTGGTTCTAATCCGTGCCACTCTCGGATGTCAGAGCTTCACACCCTATCCCTTAGGGTGAGACCTGACACCCTACGAAGAAACCTAATTTTGTCTGCTTGTATTCGCAATCTTATTCTTTCGGTCACTCCCCAAAGCTCATGACCATAGGTGAGGGTTGGAACGTACACCAAATGGTAAATTGAGAGCTTTGCCTCCAGGGTCAGCTCCTTCTTCACCACCACGATCCGGTAGAGTGGTCGCATTACTGCAGATGCTGCACCGATCTGCATGTCAATCTCGTGCTCCAACTTTCCCTTACTCGTGAACAAGATCCTGAGATACTTGAAAACCTACACTTGGGGCAGCTGCTCTCTCCCTACCTGAAGAGAGCAATCCACCCTTTTTCGGCAGAGAACCATGGCCTCAGACTTGGAGGTGTTGACTCTCAACCCAACACTCGGCTGCAAACCTCCCAAGAGCGTGCTGGAGGTCACAGCATGATGATGCCAACAGGACCACATCATCTGCAAATAGCATAGGTGTGAACACACTTGAGTAAACCTTGATATCCTATTAATGAATATCAAAAACAGGATTGGTGACAAGCTACAGCCCTGTCGGAGTCCAACACCCACTGTGAACAAGCTTGACTTTGAATTAATTTAAGTGTTTTTCTATAATTATAAGCTTCACATTTCTGCCTTTAAACCCTCCAAAAATTGACCACATTCACTTCAATTGTAAGTGCCTCACTGTAACCTTGATTTTTGCACTTTTTTAAAGAAAATAATTTTTTTAGGTAATTAGTATTATGCTAAAAATGCTTAACCAGTATTGAACACGTAATATTCCTTTAACCTGGTATTTTAACATATATTATGAAGTTTATGTGTAATAACCAACTCAAATTTTTCTAAAAATATTTTGCTGTCTAACAGTAGAATGTCAGCAATTCATTTTATTAGTTTTATTATTAAAAAAAAGTTCAATCTCCTCAGAGAAACGAGTGAAATTTACACCAAAATGCAGACTCAGCAGCAGGGGCAAGCAATATTGAGCATTATCAATGAAACAAGAACGTTCTGCAACCAAAACTAAATATTTAAACAGAATTAAAAATGAAAAGTTAATTCCATTTAAGAATTTCTGTTTACTTTCCTAACAAATTTCTCTGAACCTATTGTGTGATTCATCAGTGCATGTTTTTTTTACAGAACAAAAAAAAATGGTTTTAATAATAATAATGACTTTTTCTGCATTTTAATCAAATGTTCTTTGCTAGGCTGTTGCTATGTTGTTTCTAAGGTGTTCTGAGTGGTTGTGCCGCAAAGTTTTATATTAAGGGTTAGTTGTTCAAATCCTTAACCATAAATATGTGTAATAGTACTAGTGGCAATTACCTTTGAAAATACAGGTAGTAATATCATAGCCTACTTTTCATGATCTAAGTTGAAAATTCTTTTGAACCTGAAAATGTCACATTACCAAAAATGTTAAGTTTTGTCAATGCCGTTTCATGTTGTCTTTAAATTATATCAATGTACTATAACTACCTATTTTCCTTGCATTATGTTCTGGCAAAATTTACGCAAAAGTTCCCAAAAAAAGTTTTATTTCAGAAAATAAATGTATGACCTATAACAAACAAATCTTGTTTTCTTTTGTTCTTGGAGAACACAGGCTCGACAGCTGGAGAGGGGATTTTCGACGTGTCTACCTGCTCTGTCATTGTTAATATTCTGATGCTCTTCTGACGATGGAAGTGAGGCATTTTGATTGGCTGGTTTGTATTGGCTGGCAGCTTGTCTCTTGCGCATTTGGCACTGCTCAACAGATGCTGTGCCGCTCTACTACCGACGGCCTGTTCTATGCAGCATCTGTTGACAAACTCCAATGATAATCAAACAACTGTTCTGTAACTCAATTTTATGCTACCTTGTCCCAGCTCCCACCATTCCTAAAAGGTATTATTGAAATTAGAAGCAATAGATGACTCAATTAAAGCATCCATATGTGTCAGTGAGATACATTTAATGCGGTGAAGTCATATCGTTTCACACTGTTATGCGATTTCAAGATGTAACTTTTCTGAGATTGAATTTCTAGCAGTGGTATCGGCACACAAAAAAAGCTAGACCTTTTCTCAAAACTAGTAGCCATTTTTGAGATTGCTTGTAGTCATTGGTCCCCAGTTAATTTTTAGTGAATGTATGAAGTCTCACAGGTGTTCTAGAGAATTAACCACACATTAACTATGGACATGTTCCACTGGGTTTGAAAATTAGGAAGTGTCAATTTCTAAGGAATTTAAAGACGAAGCAATGGAGGCGATAAATGGACACAATAAAAGTTGTGTAATGTGTCACGGAAATATAGTTAATTCTGTGAAGTCACAGATTTTCAAAAAGACGTTTATTAGGGACAACACTGCCTATGTTCACAAGCCCTTTTGAACTTTTCATAGAAAAGGTCACTTGACTAATGCTGTGTTTTACCCTGGCAGACAAGAGATTTATTCAGCTGAAAGCTGCACCCCCTTTAGCTTAATTTGACCAAGACGTTACCGCAAAAATGAAACAATCCCGCAACCTAACTGCCAGCTTTTGTAGGCTGATGTCAGATAATGTGAGCTGTATAATTTATACCCTGAGTCACTAGACATTAACAGAGAGCTGTGGACTGGATTGTGCTGGCTCCCAAAATAAAATGCCAACAATAAGTGTTGCAGATGATGAAGGAATATGAATGGTACATTTTCTAAAATGCTAAGTAAGGAAATTAAATGTACTGCATTTGTCATCTCCAGTATGAAGGCAGTGTCTTAAAAGGGTCATATTATGAGGAGTACACTTTTTTCTTGAGATAAAGAATTCAGTGTAACTATAAAAATGCAATGTTACTTATTTACTAGACTTAAAAGAAAATCTATCGAAACTAGGCTCTAAACATGGCTTGTTCTGAAATCCTTGGATCAGAAACAGAACATCATAAAGCCTATTAGGTGTTCAGAAACTTGGTTCTGAAATCCATGGTTCAGAAATTTGGATCTAAAAAATTATGTGAATAACGTCAATAACGTAAATAACCTATTCGCTGTTCAAAAACTTGGCCAGCTCGGTCACAGGTGAGGTTTGGTGGCCTGTTTATTTTCAAGGTTCATATAGAGATTGGAAATGTTCATGACATAGGAAATGAATGATGAAAATATGTACATTGGCACCCAAAAGTGACATTTCACCCCACACTTCCTGTAGCACTTGAGATAGATTTGGCTGTCTTGTCGGGCACTTCTCACGCACCTTACAGTCTAGTTGATCCCACAAAAGCTCAATGGGGTTAAGATCCATAACACTCTTTTCCAATTAGCTGTTGTCCAATGTCTGTGTTTTTTTGCCCACTCTAACATTTTCTTTTGTTTTTCTGTTTCAAAAGTGGCTTTTTCTTTGCAATTCTTCTCAAAAGGCCTGCATCCCTGAGTCTTCTCTTCACTGCTATATGAAACAGGTGTTGAGCGAGTAGAATTCAATGAAGCTGTCAGCTGGGGTCATGTGATGCATCTATTTCTCAAACTAGAGACTCTGATGTACTTATCCTCTTGTTTAGTTGTACAACTGGCCTTCCACATCTCGTTCTGTCCTTGTTAGAGGCAGTTATCCTTTGTCTTTGAAGACTGTAGTGTACACCTTTGTATGAAATCCTCATTTTGTTTGGCAATTTCAAGCATTGTATAGCCTTTATTCCCAAAAACAATGATTGACTGAAGTGTTTCTAGAGAAAGCTGTTTCTTTTTTGTCATTTTTGACCTAATATTTACATTAAGCCATGTCAGTTTATTGCATACTGTGGCAACTCAAAAACAAACACAAAGACAATGTTAAGCTTCATTTAACAAATCAAATAGCTTTCAACTGTGTTTGATATAATAGCAAGTGGTTTTCTAGCAATTTAGCATGATTACTCAAGAATAAGGTGTTGGGAGTGATGACTGCTGGAAATTGGGCCTGTCTAGATTTGATCAAAAATGACTTGTTTTTTACATTTTGATGGTGCTGATTTTTACTTCAGTAATGTTCTGACTATACTTTGTGATCAGCTGAATGCCTCTTTGTTGAATTAAAGTACCAATTTCCTTCTGAATCAGCAAAATCTGTACATTATTCCAAACTTTTTGCCATGTAAATTCCATAAAAATGAATCTTACTAACGTCTGAGAAATTCAAGCTTTAAGTACCACCTAAACACAAAGCATATTTTTCCAATTTAGCAGTCAACACTAGCCACAATAATGTAATGTCTTTGAATGATCTTAATTTGGGGGCTTTTCTCAGCAAATATTGATGTATGTGATAAACTGTAATTATTTATATTAATTTATAAATAATAATTTCATATAATTAATTTGATTAAAATGTAATCAATTTACAGCCTTAAAATATACGAAAGGATCCATTTTAAACCTAGTACTCACTGTAGTAGCCGTACAAAACTGAGTCTTCAATCTGCTGCCTGGTCTCATTGTTTGAAGACCAATCCTAGATTTAGGGGGGGGAAAGATTACTCTATTAGAAAAATGCAATAAACTAATACATTCAATCACAAACAGCATATATCTAATTCATTAGATCACAGACAGACACAAACAACACAACCATGCAGGATATGTATCTCAAAGGATCAATACCTGAACAACAAATGCATACAGTATATAGTATCTATGCAGTGGGGATTTTTATTTGTATCGTTGTTTCTTTTGTAACGATACCATGGGACACAAGTGATAAAAAGAGCTGGCTCTACTAGCACACTGTAATTTATTCCCAATGTGTCACAGATTCCATCAAAAACATGACCTGGCACTTTGATGACTCACACGTTCTCAGAGTAGATCCAAATGCCAGAGAGAATTGCTGTCTGCCTTGTTGCGGTAAATCACAATCTCTCACACACACTTTTTCCCTCTCATTCTCTGACTCTCTTGTCTCAATTAACTCCAATCCCACATTCAAAACTCACCGTTTCATCATGCCAAAAGATCAAACCCGTAATTGCCATATGAGCATTAGAAAAACATCATTGCGGTGTTGGATCAAATTGACGTGACACTTGCTAGCTGTCAGCTCTAACAAATTTAAACAGGTTGGGACATAACTACACATTTTATCACAAATGATGCATACAAGGGTTCCCGCACTTTTTGACCAATGAATATCCATGCCTAATTAGTGATTTTTTATTTATTTGTTTTTATCATTTGAAAACATGGGAACCATTAAATATATAGTACAATCAAAAAATGTAATTACTAAGCTGTTTTGGTTACCAAGGCACTTACCATGTTACAGCTCAAATAAATGCACATAAAATAGACCCATAAACCCTTTTGACACTTAAGCTACACTTAAATGTACTAATTTCATTGCATTAGATAACAAATTACCAAACAAGTGGCATCCTATTTGAAATGTTTTGCTTGAAACAAGTGCTTGTGTTATTTTTCAATAACATAAATGTCATATAATTTGCAATTTTGTTGTCTAATAAAACTGCATCCATACATTTTTATTTTTTGCTGTAAGTGTCCAAATATATCTTGCAGCCATTGTAGATCTCTCCTGTTTTAAGCAGATTAGCTGTGTTGGTTTCTAAACCTAACACTCATAGAATAACAAAGAAGTAGAAAATAAAACAATGATTCAACTGCAGTTCATCTAGCAAACTCTATCGCTGCTTCAAGTTTACTGTATGAGAATGCATACTCATTAGCCGAAACCCAGGCCTGTCACTCACTGCAGTAATCTCTTTAGGGCACATAAACTGAAATAAACCTACATGCACAGGCTGCATTAAGATGTTTAGTCTGGAAGGTTCCCCTGCCTATTAAGCCAGCTTACTCAATTGGAGGAAGAGATACATTTGATCGTCACATCAGAAAAATGGATTACTGGAAAGTCAGAGCCAAGGAAATCACTGCCATAATCTTTTGTGTTTATCCAAGACTTGATGGCTCCTTCCAGCTCAACCTCCCACAACACAAGCACCTGTCTGCCTGAGTTATTATGCATAATCATAGCCGAGTCTCAGACTGATTCTTAAACAGCCTTTTCTCACCAATTTAGGTTCATGTTTTGTATTTCATTAGAGTCGGTTGTAATCTTCCTTGTACAGTAAAGACTGTTTAGTGCTCTTTAAGAAGGCAAAATGGTGTATACAATTAATACTATAAACTAATTTATTTGTATTAGCCTGTCAACCCTTAAGGGTTGCTTTCCCAAAAGCATTGCAAGCTTAAGTTGATCATCAAGACCATTGGTGCCAATGGTTTCTACGATCTACTTAGGTTTACGATGCTTTTGGGAAACACAGCTCAGATCTGTGATATTTAACATTATGTAAAAAAAAATATATAATACATTTTAAAGATGCTAGGGTGTTGTGTGCCTTTCTATGAATTCTATGAAATTTAAGGTGTTTTAAGGAAGTGTGGGATAAAAAGATCTGCGGCTTCATCACAGATCTAATTAACTCGAAGGAGTTGCTGATAATCTCATTCAGATAACCTTCTCCTTCTACACAGATGATCTGTGATATGATCTGTTCTTCAGAACACTTCAAAACCCTCAACGTCCAATAAAAGGAATGAAACCAGTAATGATGTTTTGTCTTATTTCGATAAAGTTGTATCTGCTCTTGACCTCTACAAGGACCTTTAAACCATCTTAGGACTGATGGTTATCTCAAATTAAAGCCAGTCCAACACAGTCTTTAGATCTCAATTTATTCTGAAAAACACTTTTGAAAAAAGTCATTTGGGCATGAAATAACATGTGAGCAAGTTCTGTAAATAATGGGAGAATTCTAATTGTTTTACTTTTACAGTATATTGTTAAAAAAAATATATATATATATATATTTTATATATATAAATATAGTGTGTGTGTGTGTGTGTTTTCTTATTAAAATGCAGTAAAATGAATACCAAAAATGTGCAAGGAGAATAATAGCCAAACCGAAGTGAATCACCCATATTTAGCATCACATGTTAGATGAGGAGCATTTTGCTCTAATTCCACGTTGCTTGATTTACGATTGGGAGGTAATACCATGCTTAGCTTAATAATTCACTATCCGTAAGAATGGTAAGTCCATGGTTACATGAATTATGCCATTCAGTCACCATAGACCATTTGAGTCAAGTAAAATAAAGGTGCTCAATTCAGTCTGTAAACCCAAACCTGAAGTATTGATTTCTCTGACACTAAATTATTTTATTATTTTCAATTTCCTTCAAAACTCACAGACTACTACAAATCGACCTGCCATCTTTTGGTATAAGAAACATTTAAATGTCCCAACAGTAACAGGACCATTAGAATAGTTACACAGAGTAAAACGTGATCATAATTTTGAATTTAATACAAGACGTCAGAATGTAATTGTACAAGGTAGATAAATAGGGTTATTTGTATTCTTTTTGTGTTTATATGTCACACACTGGAGCTACTGAGCTGAATCAACCTGGGCTGCGTTTCCCAAAAGCACTGCAAACTTAAGTTGATTATAGAGACCATTGGCGCCAATGGTTTGTAGGAACTACTTAGGCGCATGATGCTTTTGGGAAATACAGCTCTGTGCGATAACACATATCTGTGCGAGTTAACATGGAGCAGCGATAGCATTTCTGGACAGTGCTATGGATGGATACCTTGTATGTGCCATTGGGGTACTTCATGAAAGACACTAGAAAGATATCCACAGGCAGAAGAGCAGATGTGATGAGGGCAACAGCTAGAGCACATATCGCTGTGATGGTGGAGATCACCTCGCTCTCCTGACGGCTCTGGTACTTCCTGATGTAAACCCAGCAGAAGACCAAGATCACCTGAAGATACAGGAAAAAAATGTACAATATGAGGTTTATTTTAAAATAAACAATAAAATCAATACAGTAAGATACCAGTCAAAAGTTAGGACACACTTAACTGAATTTATGTTTATCTAGATCTAAAGACCTTCTGATATTAAGGCTTATGCTTAATTGCATGAAAACAGATTTAAAGACAAATTTATATTTAATATAAATATGTATCTCTTCACTAAAACTAAACATGCTGCTAAATTAATTTCACACTTACATTAAACAAGACAAGACACTATTTTTGATTTGCTTTTGCACTTTATGTTGATTGCAATGTCTGTTTGTTTGTAGTGCAATATTTCTAAGTCATTAATCCATTTGCATGAAACTTGTGAATATAGCACTAACTTTAACATTTCTTCCAACATGCAAACTTTCACAATCAGCTAGGCTAATAATTAAATACGATATAGAAGTACAAAATAGAATAAATACAATAAAGGATGACCACATGATGCATATCAATAGTACTCAAGGAGTGTTCTGAACCATAAAGATCCTGTTTAAATGTGTCATGTTCAAATGGACTGATTTTTCATAATATTAATATGTTTAAAATTCATCAGCGTATTGTATTTCAAGTTTTGTGGTTGTTTTCTTTCAACAGCACCAAGGTCTAAATTTCTGGTTTCAAACCATACTGATTAGATGTCAGGCACATAGTTGGCACAAACCCAAGTCATTCAAGTTCAAAACAACATACAAGTGTCCTGCTATTTAGAGAACTCTTGAGTCTGTATTCTACTTATTTTCTGATCTTCCGGCCAAACATTTCTTCTCTTAGAAAGAAAAGAACAAACCTGCCTACAGATTGCAACTTTCTAACGGAACTAATTTAAGAATGGAAAGGTCATATTCCAAACACATCCACACTCTAAGCTCTTAGGGCACAGCTAATATGAGCCTGTGATTACAGGATACTGTTTTCAGACAGGATCAATTAAGGGCCCTACACGTTTTAGATCCTGCTTGAATGGTTGGTCAGATAATGACCCAACGCTCTGCATTTAAAGCTGCACTACGTAACTTTGTGCTCTCTAACGAAATCTGTGAATTGAAACTTCAGTTGCAAGCAAAAGAATACATTACATTAGTCGTGTTCTGGCACTGCTCTTCTGGAGGATGAATCTCCCAAATTGAGCTTACCTTGACATTGACTGTGTGTGATCATGACTGAAGCCGGAGTCATAGAGTGCTATTTTTAAGTTGATACTATATTATACGATTAAACATTTAAAACAAAAATATGACTTGCTTTGATGAAGATAAACAACTCTTATTTACATATTTGAATGAATTTTACACTTAAATCGTTTTTCCGACACTCAAAGCACTTTTAAAAAGAGACCAGGGGACTCTCCTCAGCCACCACCAGTAGATCTTACTATAATTATTCAAGTGATTTATCAACTATTTATATTTTAATTGAAAAGTAAAATTTTCAATTTAAGAGGTTAAACTAGTGATATGGCTGATATGAGTTCAATAGAACACTTTGTTATTTTTATACTATATTGTCCAGCCTCAGTTACAACATTAGCATGTCTATGCAATGCACACAATAACACTGTAAACTAAAAACATAAACGAGGCTTCAATAATGATGGGGATAAAATATACTTTATTAAATGTAAAATAATATGCTTAAATACGCAATATAACAATTAAAAGAAGTTAATTTCAGAAGTCATACATATTAAACATGTCACAGTAACTTAGATACATCGCAATCGTTTAACACACAAGTAATGACCAATTCATAAAAGCATGACAAGCAATATAAGCTTTAACAACCCTACCAGAAAACCAAGCATTATGGCAGGTAAACAACTTCGCCAAACGGATAACAGATAAGCATCAATCTAGACTGCAACGAAGCGGCCCTGACATGTGTGAGCGTTACTGAACTGAGTTAAATAGCGTAGTTAGTTTCTCCAGCCGGAACATGAGACAGACGGCTCTGTGTGCGGACATGACGTAATGATGCAAGGATGAATGGCATAAACCAATTTCGCACTAAATCGAACAGAACAAATACAAATATTTTTTTATAGTCTTAGAGTAGTGAATCTGGGTAAGGTAAGGACATTGTCTTGAACACTGTTTGTTGATGTACTCAATCAATAATATCAATTTGTTCATTTATAACAAAAAAAATCTTACATAGTGCAGCTTTAAATCAGGATGCGCTGAACATTTATCTAACAAAAAGCTGCTCGCTTTGCACTTGTTAAACTTGAGTTAAGTGCACTTTAATTAGAAAGTTAATGCGCAGAAGAAGCCACTTTATCTAGAAACCTCAATCAGGTAGAATATAAACAAATCTTGAATCTAAAAACTAAGAAGCCTAACTTAAGACTTAGATGTTCAAGCCACATTAGTCATGATAAAAGTATTTAAATCATTATACACTCACCTAAAGGATTATTAGGAACACCATACTAATACTGTGTTTGACCCCCTTTCACCTTCAGAACTGCCTTAATTCTACGTGGCATTGATTCAACAAGGTGCTGAAAGCATTCTTTAGAAATGTTGGCCCATATTGATAGGATAGCATCTTGCAGTTGATGGAGATTTGTGGGATGCACATCCAGGGCATGAAGCTCCCGTTCCACCACATCCCAAAGATGCTCTATTGGGTTGAGATCTGGTGACTGTGGGGCCATTTTAGTACAGTGAACTCATTGTCATGTTCAAGAAACCAATTTGAAATGATTCAAGCTTTGTGACATGGTGCATTATCCTGCTGGAAGTAGCCATCAGAGGATGGGTACATGGTGGCCATAAAGGGATGGACATGGTCAGAAACAATGCTTAGGTAGGCCGTGGCATTTAAACGATGCCCAATTGGCACTAAGGGGCCTAAAGTGTGCCAAGAAAACATCCCCACACCATTACACCACCACCACCAGCCTGCACAGTGGTAACAAGGCATGATGGATCCATGTTCTCATTCTGTTTACGCCAAATTCTGACTCTACCATCTGAATGTCTCATCAGAAATCGAGACTCATCAGACCAGGCAACATTTTTCCAGTCTTCAACTGTCCAATTTTGGTGAGCTCTTGCAAATTGTAGCCTCTTTTTCCTATTTGTAGTGGAGATGAGTGGTACCCGGTGGGGTCTTCTGCTGTTGTAGCCCATCCGCCTCAAGGTTGTGCGTGTTGTGGCTTCACAAATGCTTTGCTGCATACCTCGGTTGTAACGAGTGGTTATTTCAGGCAAAGTTGCTCTTCTATAAGCTTGAATCGGTCGGCCCATTCTCCTCTGACCTCTAGCATGAACAAGGCATTTTCGCCCACAGGACTGCCGCATACTGGATGTTTTTCCCTTTTCACACCATTCTTTGTAAACCCTAGAAATGGTTGTGCGTGAAAATCCCAGTAACTGAGCAGATTGTGAAATACTCAGACCGGCCCGTCTGGCACCAACAACCATGCCACGCTCAAAATTGCTTAAATCACCTTTCTTTCCCATTCTGACATTCAGTTTGGAGTTCAGGAGATTGTCTTGACCAGGACCACACCCCTAAATGCATTGAAGCAACTTCCATGTGATTGGTTGATTAGATAATTGCATTAATGAGAAATTGAATAGGTGTTCCTAATAATCCTTTAGGTGAGTGTATAATCATTTAATATTAACATAATAATAATGATAATATATTAACACAAATGTATTATCATCATCATCAACTAAATAAATAATAATAAAAGTCAATTAAGATAATATTTCAAAATGTAAATAACAAATTTACTTGTGGAAATATTTTACCCTGAACTGCATTTTAGTGAATTACCTTTCACTAATAGAGGGTCTACTTATTTAATACGTTTAACTACAGTTAAGTAAATTCATTAGCCAGGCAGTAAACAAAGAGGATTATATTACATATATATATATACGGTATGATAGATAACATAACATAGAGATATATCATCAAGGGCTGATGTGTTATAGTAAGCTTCATATTGTCACATAAACATAAAATATATTACATTTCTTTAAAGCTGTCATCCTAAAATTAAACCTCAATTTTATAATAGGTAATCGTAATTTAAAATTGTACTTTTAACTTAATAATAAAATTACAAATGACAAAAGAATTTAATAAACAGATTCATAATAATAAAAATAGGCTATTAAGATTTAATCTAAATACAATATTTATTCTATTTTATTTTTGTATCACCATTTCCCCAAAATTAGAGGGTTTACTTCTTATAGTAATAAGTGTTCAGTTCATAAAATTGTCAACCTAAATGTAAACGAGGAGGATTATGACAGACAGATCCTCAAGGGCTGATGTATTATGGCACGCTTCATGTGGTCACGCCAATATAAAAAAGGAGTTAATTATACTATAAACATATAAACATATAAACATACTATAATAACCCCTCACATTAATTCAAATGTGTCAACAACAATAACAGTATTCAGCTCGAGCTACAGACCAGCATGACATTTGACAGTATATTTCAGCGGAAATACCATGTTAAATAATATAACTCAATGTTTAACTGACAGTGTATGTGTCTCACCAGTAAAACGATGGTGAAAATGGACCATCCGAGCACAGATTCAGAGAGTAACGCTACAGGAGGCGCCATGACTGCTTCACTTCCTGCAACACAGCTGATACTCGTCATGTGACCGCTGACGTCACAACACTCACGACGACAGAGATATTGGGCACAAACTAAAGATCGAGGCAGAACTTGCGAATTATGTTTTTAAACCCTAAAATTGTAATTAAACTCTAACAACGAAATACATTGCTTTATTTCATAAAATCTGAAGCCTATTCTTAACCAAATCTCCACTCTTTGCAGATTTTCCTCTCAGAGTTTGAACACTTTTTTTCAACGTTCGAGAAATTTAAATAATATGTTGCCTATGTTTGTAAGGCACTACAATTATATGATTAAAATAAATCTATACCCATAAGCTGTTTTATTTTTAATGGGGAAAAATCTATGTCAAATAACCAGTGGTTAATTCGTAATAAATCAATCAATCAATAATTATGTCAGTACATGGTTTGTCAAAGTTTTCCAATCTTGAAAATGTAAACACTTTATATTTTTAGCAAAATATGTCTCTGCAGCTGTCATTTTGTCCACTGTGCATATAAACACGTATACATTACGGGGTCTCGGAGGTCTATTTTGCTAATAACCTGATTGGAGTCTGAGTAGATCAAATCTTGTTCGCTGTAACTCCGCCCCGGCATGCACGTCAAGCACCGTAACTTCGCGCTTCAACTCCTTGCAAAACTGCCATTAACCCCCCAAGTCGACAGAGAAAATCTGTCCCCCAACCTCCCCAACACAAATTTAAAAACATGTACATGTTGTAAGCACTAATCATAGCAATATCTTGCCCGCTGTTCTCTTTTGATCTAAAATTAAACGATTTCTTGACCATTTTTGAAGGTGCGTAAAACTGTTTAAAACTCGCATTACCTTCATTGTTGTAAGTTTCTTGTGAACACTGGCAATGACACATACCCATTGCTAAATTCCAAAAAATCTGGCAACTCCAAAAATGTTGAAATCTAATTTTGATCAGCTAATCGCCATTATTTTCATTGTGTTATTTATCAAAAATAGAGATAACATATTTTACTTGCATGATTAGGTCTAAGTAATGCATGAAACAATGGATCTAAAGGTGATGGTAGGGGAGGATTATGGTTTTACAAGGTGAATAGTTCATGCCTTTTCTTTCAAACAAGAGTTTGCTCCCTCTTGCATCCCCCCTCAACTCAAGCCCTGCAAATAACTACAAATAAAATGGTCAAAATATGGAGGCATCTAACGAATCATACACTGTACAAAGATTGTAAAACAGCCTATGTTGAAACAGTGCATTATTTGATATCTGTTCACATTTCAAAACAGAAGGTGCTATATTGTGTAAATATACTTGCAGTTCTGGGTAGTAACTGATTACATGTTATCTGGATTATGTAATAAGATTACAAAAATGGCATTCTTGTGGACTACGTTACATTATAATATTTGTAATCAGATAACATTTACTTTATTATGATTACATAATTACATTTTTTAATACATTACCAATTAGCCAAAGCAATAACAAGTGCATAATTTACTTATTATGCTCCTAAATTTTAAAACAGCGGTCTGAGGCAGTCAGCCAGAGCTTGAAATATGTACTGTACCAGCCCAGATTATATAGGTCTATCATGGTAGCACATACATTGAAGTGCATCCCGATTTTCACATGCCACATACAAAAATAACTTGACTTTCAAAGAGACTCAAATTGAGGGGGGGAGTCTGGGAATCCCCATAAGGTATAAGGGTCCCCAAATATTTTTGTTTTAGTAAAGATAATAATGACAAGTAAAAACGTAAACGCACATATGTCACAAGACCGCTAAGCGCACCCGATACCCCCCACCCACCCCCATAAGACTGGAATCAATTCGACCACTACACACACACCCACACACTCACACACTTATTAAAGAAGGGATTGACCACATTATAATCCAAATTACCAAAGAAAAAAGCTATATCAAGGAGTCCACAACTGTAGCTCCATGGCTGAATTCACAAAGTAATATAAAGTGGAATTCATTGAATCATTGATTTATGGCAGACAAGCATTAGCAAATGTGTTTATATATAAGTACATGTACGCACTTATATGGCTCATTAATAGATACAAATTAATTCATGAACCAGTCAATTAAACAAGCATTTCGCCACAACTCGGCTTATTTAACCAAATTAAATCATTCTTACATAAATTTGTTCTTATCTAATTTGATTCTTATCTTTTTTTAAGTGCTTTTGACTGCTCAGTGACAAGAGAACTTTGATTTGACATCAGTCTTGCTTTTTCCAATAGAGTGTCCTGTCTGGCCTGTGACATGAGCACTGCCTGGTAATTCAGTTAAGTTCTCAAAGATGTTAAATATCAAACAAATTGCATGCTTCTCATGGCATGGTCCATTGTAAAGATGTGTTATCCGTATTGTAAACCAAACTGCATCCTCCAAATCCAACAGTCTTTTAAATAAATGTAACTTAAATTGTATATTGTTCACATCTACATCATCTAGAGACATTCTGTTATTATTGATATCTAAGTTGGATGAAAATAGCAATTCTCTGAAAATGTTAAATACAAGCATGTTCTCATTGTCTTCTAGCTTGGGTAACATATGATTAGTTTGTATGACCTCTTAAGCACCTTTGTTTTACTCATCAGCTGTGTGTAATAGCACTCTACCCAAGCAATGACCAAGTGAATAGAATGAATCTGGAAAACAATTTACAATGAGACACTTTAAACATATTTTCATAATTTGTATAGATCTCTGTGATAGAGGAGGCATAAAGACTATGCTATTATTATCATTATACAGGTGAAACTCGAAAAATTAGAATATCGTGCAAAAGTTCATTAATTTCAGTAATTCAACTTAAAAGGTGAAACTAATATATTATATCGACTCATTACAAGCAAAGTAAGATATTTCAAGCCTTTATTTGATATAATTTTGATGATTATGGCTTACAGCTTATGAAAACCCCAAATTCAGAATCTCAGAAAATTAGAATATTACATGAAATCAATAAAAAAAGGATTTTAAATACAGAAATGTCGGCCCTCTGAAAAGTATAATCATGCATATGTACTCAGTACTTGGTTTGGGCCCCTTTTGCATTAATTACTGCCTCAATGCGGCGTGGCATGGATGCTATCAGCCTGTGGCACTGCTGAGGTGTTATGGAAGACCAAGATGCTTCAATAGCGGCCTTCAGCTCTTCTGCATTGTTTGGTCTCATGTCTCTCATCTTTCTCATGGCAATGCCCCATAGATTCTCTATGGGGTTCAGGTCAGGCGAGTTTGCTGGCCAATCAAGCACAGTAATACCATGGTCACTGAACCAGGTTTTGGTACTTTTGGCAGTGTGGGCAGGTGCCAAGTCCTGCTGGAAAATGAAGTCAGCATCTCCATAAAGCTTGTCTGCTGAAGGAAGCATGAAGTGCTCTAAAATGTCCCGGTAGATGGCTGCGTTGACTCTGGACTTAATAAAGCACAGTGGACCAACACCAGCCGATGACATGGCTCCCCAAACCAACACAGACTGTGGAAACTTCACACTGGACTTCAAGCATCTTGGATTGTGTGCCTCTCCATTCTTCCTCCAGACTCTGGGACCTTGGTTTCCAAATGAGATGCAAAATTTGCTCTCATCAGAAAAGAGGACTTTGGACCACTGAGCAACAGACCAGTTCTTTTTTTCTTTAGCCCAGGTAAGACGTTTGACATTTGAAGCCCATGTCCAGGACCCGTCTGTGTGTGGTGGCTCTTGATGCAGTAACTCCAGCCTCAGTCCACTCCTTGTGAAGCTCCCCACACATTTGAATGGCCTTTTCCTGACAATCCTCTCCAGGCTACGGTCATCCCTGCTGCTTGTGCACCTTTTTCTTCCACACTTTTCCCTTCCACTTAACTTTCTATTAATGTGCTTTGATACAGCACTTTGAGAACATCCAACTTCTTTTGCAATTACCTTTTGAGGCTTTCCCTCCTTGTGGAGGGTGTCAATGATGGTTTTCTGCACAACTGTCAGGTCAGCAGTCTTCCCCATGATTGTGAATTCAACTGAACCAGACTGAGAGACCATTTAAAGGCTCAGGAACCCTTTGCAGGTGTTTTGGATTAATTAGCTGATTAGAGTGTGACACTTTGAGCCTACAATACTGAACCTTTTCACAATATTCTAATTTTCTGAGATTCTGAATTTGGGGTTTTCATAAGCTGTAAGCCATAATCATAAAAATTATATCAAATAAAGGCTTGAAATATCTTACTTTGCTTGTAATGAGTCTATATAATATATTAGTTTCACCTTTTAAGTTGAATTACTGAAATTAATGATCTTTTGCACGATATTCTAATTTTTCGAGTTTCACCTGTATATTCTGAACAAGTGTTTTGAAAAGTTATTGTAACTTTTTTTTTTTAAATGATAATTTGACTTTAAGGCAAGAATGAGATTTTCTGCTGGGACAGTGTGTAAATGTTTTGGAGGGAACTATCAATCCACAGTCCTCTTAATCTAGCCCAAGTGTCTCACAAATAATTTATGACAATTGCTACATTTTTATTTCACCCCTCTTTATTTGAGATTCACCATGGATCAATTTATAATCCAAACTCATATTTGAAAGTGCAGTTGCCCTTGGTAATAACCAGAAAGCAAAACTGTCCTTTTGGATCACATCTGGTGAAGGAATCAATCTTACTCAAGGTTACTCGCTTGCCAACTTCTGACTGATTGAGACCATTGGGAGCCATTAAGCCCTTAATCCAATCAATACTACTTATTTCCTTTACACCTAAGAATCAATTACCTAATATTACACTCCTCTGTTTAATGCCAGCTTTCTGAATCAGAGTTAAATTACCTGACTAATGACTGGCAGATTGTCACTCAGTGCTTTGCCAGAGATTGGTCATTGCTCACTCTAAGGTCATCCGCAGGTGAACAGTGATCTGAAGCAGGTCTCCACTATGACTCCTGTGTGCGGAGTCAGGAAACATATAATCCTGGTAATACATCTAGATTTTAAACATACGTCATAAAAACAATGTAGTGTTATGTGTAAACAAGCACAACGATTTATGAAAGCAAGATTTTCCTATAGTAATTTTTCCATAGGGATGGGATTGCTTTAGTGTTCTGAATCACATTCTCTGAGCAATGAATGTGTCTTTACTACAGATTCTAGAATGATAAATTAAGTCTCCAAATATAGGATGTACGTGCACATACACATTTATTTGACTTATATATCTAAATGAGGACATTTACATTTACGTTTATGCATTTGGCAGACGCTTTTATCCAAAGCAAATTACAGTGCACTTATTACAGGGACAGTCCCTCCGGAGCAGCCTTGCTCAAGGACACAATGGTGGTGGCTGTGGGGATCAAACCAGCAACCTTCTGATTAACAGTTATGTGCTTTAGTCCACTACACCACCAACATGGACTTCTATTGTGTAAATAATACTAATTATGTTACTATAGAATATCTCTACAATTTTGTCCCCAAACTACATACGCTATCTATTGATTCTAACCCATAATGATGACCCTATAACCAGCGATCTACTGTAAGATTTTCCTTGTGGCGCTAATATGGAAAATGTCTTGCTCAGCAAGTGTTTTCATTGCGATTCATCAAACATAATCTGTTCCCTGTCGCTATTTCTAATTCATTTTTTATCTCCTCAAATTGCTTGGCTGTACTTCTGGAGAATGAATCCGGTTCGGGTTAATGAGGATAATTACCGGTGTGAAAGGTGTAAATGAATATCCTTCTCAATGTGATAATGCACACAAAGAGATGGTGTTCAGAACCAATTGACAGAACCTTAAAGGAGAGGTAGGACATTCCTGAAATCAACAGTATTTCCTAGAGATTTGTTATACATGCATAATGTATATTGTAAATGTTAATGTCCCTATTTTGTGTACAGCAAGCCTTTTCACCGTGTGTTCAATTGTTCTTTAAAAAAATGTTTACTGCTAAGGGTTAGTTCATCCAAAAATATATATTCTGCCATTATTAACTCATTAACATTCAACTCATATTAACCCTCATGTTGTTCAAAACCCCTTCGAAAAAACAAAAGGAAATGTTGGGCAGAATGTTAAGGACCGCCATTCACTTTATGAAGAGAAAAGTGAGAGATTAAATAAGAGTGAATGGTGACTGAGATTCTTTTGTGTTCCACAGAAGAAGGAATACAGGTTTTGTATTACAGTTTTTCTCAATCGATTTGGTACATTTCTCCAAACTCGGGTAACTGCTCTCAAAACATTTAACACAGTGATCTGTACACTTCGTAATTGTCCTAAACAGATAGTAAATTCTCCTTCATTTCATACAAATTACAAATCAAAAGCATAATTTTCTCAAAACACTGTGCACAAAATTCCCTAATGTTATCACAGCAGTTCATACAGCCAACCAAATCTTTAATATACCAGGAAAAACTTTTGCAGCTTTTTCATTGGTCTTCACAAAGATCACAAGCATTTTTGTACCATTTTCAAAACACAACAAACAAAACTCTATGAATTGTAAAATAGTCAGTTGCACACCTTATGTCCTCAATTAACCCCAAATTGATATCTGATGAGTTAATAATCCACTCAACACAGAAAAAGCCAATTTCCTAATTGTTCACACAGCTGTCTTAATTACAACAACTACAAAAGGGGAAGAGAAGAAGAACAAAGATGAATGAGGAGAAAAGACAATAAAAAGAATGAGCAGTGGAAAAGGAAGAGGTGTAAGAGTGAGAGGTGGTGGACAGGGTAGAGGGAAAAGAAGAGGAAGAGGAGATGGAGAAGGAGCAAGAAGAGCTGAATATGTAGGAGAAAGAAGAGCTGAGGATGTAGGAGAAAGAAAGAGAAAAGAAAGGGCTGAGGATGAAAGAGAAAGAAGAGCTGAGGATGTAGGAGAAAGAGAAAGAAGAGCTGAGGATGTAGGAAGAGGAGAAGAGAGAGGAGTAGAGGGAGAAGAGATGGATAGATTGGAGGGCAATGGTATAGTGGAAAGAGAAAGAGTAGAACATATAAGAAGAGATGGACAGAGAGGAAGAGGAGGGCGAGGTGTAAGAGGAGGGCGAGGTGTAAGGCAAGGTGTAAGAGGAGGGCAGGGTGTAAGAGGAGGGAGGAGAGGTAGAAGGATAGGGTACACGCGTGTTTCAAATGAAATCAGAGCCACACTGATTGACCATGTCATAAATCATGGTCTCTCACTGAGAGAAGCTGGGCAGAGAGTTCAGCCCAATATAAACAGATCCACAGTGGCTTCAATTATCCGCACATTTCAGAGGGAAAACCGGTAAGTAACTATATCATTCTACTTCTACAATGATAGTCCATGTAGTCTTGTTTGACATAGGTCTAGATTTCTACAGTAAATGTTCCTGCTTGTCCAAACATTTTTCAGAATTGAAGTTCGAGAACATTCAGGTGGACGAACAAGACTTCTTTCAATTGAACAAGAGCATGCCATTGTTGACATGGTGGTCCAGAACAACACCCTCCACCTCAAAGAAATTCAGCAAAGGATAACACAGGACAATCAACTGTTCCACAATATCCACCAATGCAGTCTCTCCACAATTGATCGTGTTCTAAGGAGAAATTCAATCCGAATGAAGCAAGTATACAAAGTGCCCTTTGAGAGGAACTCCGTTAGAGTGAAGGAGTTGCGATTCCAGTTTGTTGAAGTATGTGCAACCCAATTACTGCACTTTTATTGTCAAAACAAAGATATATTTTTTCTGAATTTTAAGTATGTGTCAAACTATTCCATGCTACTGTAAGTGAAACGATTTAGGCATATCTATGTATACTGCTGCGTCAAAGTGTGAACTCAAACTTCAGCAACAGTTTCACAGTAGTATTGACTGCAATCTATGCCATTACTGTAAAACACTAACTTACTGTATTGTACCTTGTGTTCTTTTTACTCTAGAGAATCTTGGAATTGGATAGCAGTGCAACTCATTATGAGTACCTGTATATTGATGAAGCAGGCTTCAATCTTCACAAAAAAAGGAGAAGAGGGAGAAATGTGATCGACCGTCATGCTACAGTCAATGTCCCTGGACAACGAGGAGGCAACATCACTCTCTGTGCCACAATTTCTACAACTGGTGTTGTGGCACACAATGCTGTCTTGGGACCATACAACACAGCAAGGCTCCTACATTTTTTAAATCTCCTCAATGAAATCCTCTTTCCACAGGGTGATCAGGAGCAAATGGTGCGGAATTTTGTAGTTGTTTGGGACAATGTCCAATTCCACCATTCAGCACTAGTGCGAGAGTGGTTTGAGAATCACCCACGTTTCAGGATGGTGTTCCTTCCACCATATTCTCCTTTCCTGAATCCAATTGAGGAATTCTTCTCCTCTTGGAGATGGAAAGTACATGACCGCAACCCTTACAACCAAGTAAGTCTTCAAGCGATGGAAGAGGCCTGTGGAGATATTGGGGCACAAGCATGTGAAGGATGGATACAGCATTCAAGGCGTTTTTCCCACGATGCATGACTCGTGAAAACATTTGCTGTGATGTTGATGAAATTCTCTGGCCAGATGTAATTGAGAGGCATGATCAATAAATTAATTGATTCAATGAATGCAGTTTTTTTTTTTTTTTTTTTTTTTTTTTTTTTTTTTTTTGTGGGGTGACAACTCATTGTAATACACCTGGACTCATAATTAAAGAACTTAATGAAAAACATGTATTTGCATTTATTTCTTTGTGTATCTTCAGCTGAATTTGTTATCAAATCAACAGAGAACACACTTTTAGTTTTGGTGTTAATATTGAATTTTAATAAATGCATTACTAGAATAAAATGCTGTGTTTCATTGTGCAGTGAATACTTAACTCTTTCGCCAACATAAGAGTGTGTTTAGTTTGCTGTGTTAACTGTTTTGAGAGCAGTTACCTGAGTTTGGAGAAATGTACCAAATCGATTGAGAAAAACTGTAACATAATATTCATTTTGGGTAAACCATCCCTTTAAGCATTTTTAAAGCCTATAAAAGCTCTAAAATGCACCAAGGCATATCCTTAGGCACAATTAGTCCACGTAAAGTGCAATATATTGTTGCTACTTTCCCTATTTTTATTCATTAATTTATTGTACCACAAACTTTGCAATCCAGTCACAAGCTATTCATGTTAGTTGCATTACTGTGAATGTTGTTTTTGCTGCCCACATATCTGGACCTTATGTAAACATGATATTACTCTACACACTTTGGCATATTGAGACACATTCAAACAGTTGCTATAGTGATTAACCACAAGTGTAAACTGATCAGGCAGGAAAGCAAGTGGCCACAGGATATTCACTTCAGATATTTGACACTGACCATGAGACCTAGGTGCTCAGGCAAACTGTGCCGCATAAAAGAAAAACACAACATTGACATGTTGTTTTCAGGATTTATTTTTTATCAGTCCATGTGTTCCCTGGGAACCGAACCCTTGACTTTGGCATTGCTAGTGCATTACCACATCAGCAGAGCAAAGAAATGAAACTCGCCATGTGTAACTTTTAATTATAATAATGAACACTTCTATCAGGGGCTCAAAAAAAGCTAATAATAATTAAGACAGCCTAAAGCTAAAATAGCCATATGTGCAAGTGTTCCTCTAAAAATATCTCTTCTATTAATTTACTGTCAACAAAGAGTACTGTACACCAGAAAGATTCATTTCATGCAGTGTCCATTAAAATGGATTTACAGCACTGATATATGCTCTCATTCTCTTTATAAGTGCAGTACAGACTGTCTAGTCTCAAGGAGACTGATAGGTACAATCTGACGATCTGAAAATGGCTAATGGAAAATGGTATTGAGAAGAGTTGTTAATTAGATTGTAAAAGTGATATATTCACTTATATTGTGAAATATAAACATCCATTTGTAAATGGCTGAACCAAAATAAATGGAATTAAACAATAAAATAATAGACAAACATAATAATAATAAAATGATCATAAAAACTTTTTTGGTTTGAAAATGAATTAATGTATTACATGTATGTAATAAATAATGTTTTCTTTGTATAATTAAGGTAGCAAGCTTCTTAGAATATCTTGCATATCCAATCTGAAATAAAAATCACATACTGTATCAAACAGATCAAATATTGCACATACTCACTCAAATTCCCATTGAGCAACAGTCATTCATAACTAAAACAAGATTTTTATTTGGATTGAAAATATACTGTATATTGTGTTGATTTTATTTCAGTGTTCACAGTCTCAAAACATTTGAATAAAATTAGTTAAAAAATGATTTCCCCCTGTGCTTCAGTATACTTGAGATCTTTTTAAAGTAGCATACCAATCAAACTGGATTTAAATTGAATATATTTGGCTTTCCCAGCTGTCTTTGGTCTTTTGTGTTAGACTCACATCCTACAAATGCCTTTGTGAACTCACCACTGCAGCAAAGTAAATGAGGTTTTCAGGACCCCTTGTTCTCAGTTGTTTGCAGTATCCATATAGTTTTCACTCACAAACTGGAGCAACATGAGAAGGAGGAATAGAGCTATTGTTTAGGAAGCACTTTAGGGAAACAAAGTGTGTGTTAAATGCTTTAGCCAACAGACCCAGCAGACCATATGGCAGTGAGAAAGAGTAAAATAACCCATGCTCTGAGTGATGCATTGAGCTTACTGACATTTCAATACATATGCAACAACTGGGAAGAATGTAAATAGTCTCTTTTAGCGGCAGCTGTGTTGGATGGTAGGGCAGGTTTTTTGTCTGATTTCATGTGTGGATTGGGATGTTTGTTTGCCATAAGAGCTTTCTAGAAAATGTTTGACTTAGAAATAAATTGAATACACATAGAATTCTATTTGGGAACCAAACAGCACTCAGCATCACCTGTGAAAATGGAGCAGAGTTCTGAGATGCTGCAGTCGTGGTACAGAGGGGGGTTGTGTCAGCAAAGCTCCCATAATATCATCGTCCTGTGCTATTCCTGTGCAGAGCAGAATGGATCTTAACTCTTATGTTCTGTTGAGATTGATTGTTTTTATATTTGAGGTCCAAAAAATATATAAATATCAATTTCGAAATTAACATCTGATTCTCCCAGCAATTTCTTGTAATATGTTCCTCAAAACCCAGTAGGCAGATATTAATGAAGCTTTAACCCTATGTTGTTTCACACTGTAGAAAGGTTGAAATGACTGTTATTTAATATTGCAATAATGTTGATCTTTTGGTCTTACAGTTTTTCTCAGTCGCTTTGGTGCATTTCTCACATCACTGTTTACATTTGCACAACAGTTAGTTCAACCTCCACAACATTTAGTCATTTGTGCACATCATAGTAGCAGTTTCTCATTCCTTCCAACAAATTGCGAATGCTTTTGGACATGCATCAACTGCTTTCATACAACTCTCTGCTGTTCTGTAACATTATCACTTGCTTATGTCATGTCAGTCAAAATGAACTATACTTGTGAATGCTGAATAGTCATTCCATATAAAACTAATAGTCCTCATTTCATTGCTTGAGTCATTACATACAGGTGAAACTCGAAAAATTAGAATATCGTGCAAAAGTTCATTAATTTCAGTAATTCAACTTAAAAGGTGAAACTAATATATTATATAGACTCATTACAAGCAAAGTAAGATATTTCAAGCCTTTATGTGATATAATTTTGATGATTATGGCTTACAGCTTATGAAAACCCCAAATTCAGAATCTCAAGAAAATTTGAATATTGTGAAAAGGTTCAGTATTGTAGGCTCAAAGTGTCAGCTAAACACCTGCAAAGGGTTCCTGAGCCTTTAAATGGTCTCTCAGTCTGGTTCAGTTGAATTCACAATCATGGGGAAGACTGCTGACCTGACAGTTGTGCAGAAAACCATCATTGACACCCTCCACAAGGAGGGAAAGCCTCAAAAGGTAATTGCAAAAGAAGTTGGATGTTCTCAAAGTGCTGTATCAAAGCACATTAATAGAAAGTTAAGTGGAAGGGAAAAGTGTGGAAGAAAAAGGTGCACAAGCAGCAGGGATGACCGTAGCCTGGAGAGGATTGTCAGGAAAAGGCCATTCAAATGTGTGGGGAGCTTCACAAGGAGTGGACTGAGGCTTCAAATGTCTTATTCCTCTTGTCAAGCCGCTCCTGAACAACAAACAACGTCAGAAGCGTCTTACCTGGGCTAAAGAAAAAAGAACTGGTCTGTTGCTCAGTGGTCCAAAGTCCTCTTTTCTGATGAGAGCAAATTTTGCATCTCATTTGGAAACCAAGGTCCCAGAGTCTGGAGGAAGAATGGAGAGGCACACAATCCAAGATGCTTGAAGTCCAGTGTGAAGTTTCCACAGTCTGTGTTGGTTTGGGGAGCCATGTCATCGGCTGGTGTTGGTCCACTGTGCTTTATTAAGTCCAGAGTCAACGCAGCCGTCTACCGGGACATTTTAGAGCACTTCATGCTTCCTTCAGCAGACAAGCTTTATGGAGATGCTGACTTCATTTTCCAGCAGGACTTGGCACCTGCCCACACTGCCAAAAGTACCAAAACCTGGTTCAATGACCATGGTATTACTGTGCTTGATTGGCCAGCAAACTCGTCTGACCTGAACCCCATAGAATCTATGGGGCATTGCCAAGAGAAAGATGAGAGACATGAGACCAAACAATGCAGAAGAGCTGAAGGCCGCTATTGAAGCATCTTGGTCTTCCATAACACCTCAGCAGTGCCACAGGCTGATAGCATCCATGCCACGCCGCATTGAGGCAGTAATTAATGCAAAAGGGACCCAAACCAAGTACTGAGTACATATGCATGATTATACTTTTCAGAGGGCCGACATTTCTGTATTTAAAATCCTTTTTTTTTTTATTGATTTCATGTAATATTCTAATTTTCTGAGATTCTGAATTTGGGGTTTTCATAAGCTGTAAGCCATAATCATAAAAATTATATCAAATAAAGGCTTGAAATATCTTACTTTGCTTGTAATGAGTCTATATAATGTATTAGTTTCACCTTTTAAGTTGAATTACTGAAATTAATGAACTTTTGCACGATATTCTAATTTTTCGAGTTTCACCTGTACAAAAATGTTGAACTAGTTGTCAAAATCTGTCAAGCAAATAAAATTAAAAAAATTAAATCTTTTTTTCCTGAAAATATCTCCTAAATTGAACAATTTCTCTCAGGTGAATCTTTCACTGATGAGAAGGGGTGTGTGACGTATTAGTTGCAACCAATGATAAGCCACTTCTCTACAATCACTGTCAGAGCTGAATCCCATAAACCCCCACTTTACAAGCATATATGAACCAAGCAGGACATAGTGTGTACCATTTCTACAATACTGTGACACATAAATGGAAGGTCAGCCTCGTGGAAGAGGGGTGAGGGTGCGGGGAGGAAGAGGAAGGGGACAAAACAGGGGAAGAGGAAGAAGAGGCCAAGTACATAGGCGGATCCCTGATGAAATCAGGGCTACAATTGTGGATCATTTTGTCAATCACGGCCTAACAATGGCTGAGGCTGGTCGAAGGGTGCAGCCAAATGTTGGGAGAACCACTGTAAATTCAATTATTCAAACATTTCGTCAGGAGAACAGGTGTGTATAAATGGACAGTAATTCAGCACTAAACAATCTGCACTGCACTACTGTCATTGTGTCATACATGAAGCTTGCAGTGGGACAATAACTTGTAACTGTACATTTTACATTTAGACGTACAGCTTTACTGTATCACACATTTAGTGTATTGTAGTGTTACAGTAAAGATTTGCCATATTTACTGTAATTTTACTCTGCACCACACAGGATTGCAAGACAACCTCGCAGAGGTGGAAGAGGGCCCTTTTACTCCAGCAACAAGAGGAAGCCATTTGTGCAATGGTGATTGCAAACAATGCCATAAGGTTGAGAGAGATACAAAGTGCTGTTATAGAGGATGACAACGTCTTTGGGAATATTGAATCTGTTTCAGTCGCTACAATTGACAGAGTGCTTAGGAGGAATGAAATGCGCATGAAACAATTGTACAATGTGCCATTTGAACGGAACAGCGACAGAGTGAAGGAGATCCATCACCAGTATGTACAGGTAAAACATGTATGTGTTCTATGCATATACTGTAATGTTCAGTGCTGTAAACTGTTTACTTTGTGTAGTGTCATGCACTACACTTACATGACAGTTCTGTGTATGTGTATTCACAGTGCATACTGTACAATATGTTGTCCAAAATGCATTATGTTACACAGGAAAAGTTGTTATAGTTTTTCTCACTCCCTCTTCTGTAATAAAGCATGTACTGGAGCTGGAGGCCAGGGAACCGCTGCACACATTCATATACCTTGATGAGGCAGGTTTCAATCTGGCAAAAGGTAGAAGACGTGGAAGGAATCGCATTGGACAGAGAGCAACCATTGATGTCCCAGGCCAACGAGGAGGGAATATTACTATGTGTGCAGCCATCTCAGAAAACGGCGTCCTCACCCATATCCCCCGTCTTGGTCCATACAACACACAACATCTGCTGACTTTTTTAGACGCTCTTTACAGGGACATAATCCCTGAGAATGAGAGGGGTCTAACTGGAGACCATCTGAGCAAGCATGTTGTTGTTTGAGATAATGTCGCTTTCACCACTCAGATCTCGTCAGACAGTGGTTTGCAGCACATGATAGGATGCTGGTGGAATATCTCCTCCCTACTCACCATTCCTAAATCCAATAGAGGAGTTTTTCTCTTCCTGGAGGTGGAAGGTATATGACCGTCATCCACATACCCAAATGGCCCTGCTAGTGGCCATGGATGCAGCATGTGATGACATCACAGCAGAGTCCTGCAGAGGGTGGATTCGCCACTCGAGAAGATACTTTCCTCGCTGCATTGCAAGAGATGATATTCAGCTGTGATGTAGATGAAATTATGTGGCCAGACAGAGAGGAACGTCTGGATGTGCATGAATGATTACAGTACTATGTATGTTCAGTTCCAATATGTACTGCAATATTGTTTACAGTTGTGCACAGCTCTACCCAAAGGGAGTTTATGTTTGTTGTAAATAAGGGTGTATTTTTTCTTTGGCACAATGCTGTGAACAAATTAGAATTGCAAAGAAGTAACAATGTGAAACATAAATATTCAGTGTCTTGTACTCAGTTATCTCACTAAATACAGTAATGTGTAACTTTACTGTATTTTTCAAATGGCTGTGCAAATAGTATATAGTGCTGTCTTGAGCATTTTCAGGTAGTGTCACCAAGATCTGACTTTTTTGCATTGGAAAACATTTACAGAGTAAACTGTCATAATGAAAACATGACAAAGCCATTTGACTATCTTGTTCATAAACAATGGTGTCAGGACTTTTCATCTTGACGACACGGACACTTTCATTGACATGAATACTTGCTTTTGAGGAATGAGCTATCCATTTTGAGCAAGTGACACGCTTTTGCAGGTTATCAACTAGGTTTTGCAGTTTGAACTAATTGTTTTGAGAACTGCATTAACTGTTGTGCAAATGTAAATAGTGATGTGAGAAATGCACCAAAGCGACTGAGAAAAACTGTAATACAATACAAAAAATCCAAAAATGCTGGTAAGATAAGGTGAGATGGTGACAATTTTCCTCCACTTATTCATGTTGCGTATTTGGGGTCTT